>NW_026596057.1:17538323-17768117 GCF_907164565.1 Psammomys obesus | reverse complement strand
ACACACACACACACACACACACACACACACACACACACACACACACATGCATATGAGAGTGGGGGAGAGAGAGAATTCTAATTTCCTTCTCTTAAAACTCACGATACTGGGCTGGAGAGTTGGCTCAGAGGTTAAGAGCACTGGCTGTTCTTCCAAAGGTCCTGAGTTCAATTTCCAGCAACCACATGGTGGCTGATAGCCATCTATCATGAGATCTAGCGCCCTCTTCTGGCCTGCAGGCAGAATACTATATAAATAATAAATAAATAAACCTTAAATAAATTCAAGTTTTAAAAAAAAAACAACGATACTACAGTTAAATGACTAGGTTGCAATTGAAGAAAATAAAAGATTTAGGCTGCTTTTATTTCTGACAGACAAGAGGATTTGTTGCAAGCAGTAAACCATATAATGGTTGTTCAGAGCTCACTAACCCTGAGGCAGTGATGGGAAAAATTGCCTTGATACAAAGAGGACAGTGCATGTTCGCAGAAAAGGCACGCAACATCCAGAATGCTGGAGCCATTGGTGGCATCGTTATTGGTGAGTATCCCTCTGTGTCAGTGTATTGAGTAGAAGGAGGTGATTTCCCCCCCCCCCCTAAAATCTTACCAAAGAGGGTTATCAGGTTATTTGTATTTTGACGAAATAAAGGAGAAATAATTCAACGACCTGGTCGTTTCTATAAATTTATTATCTGTTTTGAAAATCCAGATACTGGTTTCTGTATGTTGATGTCAGTGAAATTATTTGGGGTAAGGTATGAGGGTGGACTCGAGTGTTGTGCAAATGCCCCACACTCTGGAGAAGAAACTGTGCCCTTGAGACCTAGGGTCTCCAGGTAACAGTCAGACTCAGCCGCCTGCGGTGGGTGGCCTCTAGAGACGTCTGTCCGTCCACAGGGTGGCAGGCTTTGGAATCACAGCTATGTGGGTGCAGCTGGTGGCTCTGCCACAGAATGACAGCACAGCCTTGGCCCAGCTTCAGTAATTTGTTATCTTTTCTTTCTGGAAAAGAATTTTTTTTTAGCTGCATAATACTGAACATCACATAAGCACTAGTTGCTAGAACATTTTATCCCAATGGACTTTTTTCCACTGAAATTACAAAATACCAACTTTAGCTCAATTTACCCACATTTTACCTATGTGTTTCTACCTATGAATTTTGCTATTCTTACCCCCCCTTTTTTTTCTCCTAAAAAGCCATGATTATCAGCAGAAATAGAGAATGTTCTATATTTAAGGCAAAATGTTGTTTGCATTTAGAAAGAACTGAAGACTGGAATCCCACATCAGTTGTGGGCTGACCAAAAAAGTCCATTTTACATTTTTTTTTTTCTTAATTAGTTCCTATTTCTTCACTGAGAGTACATAAGACGTTTAAAAGGCTGGGGGTGGAGCTCAGTGACCCTGTTTTTTACTCTAGCATCAGGAAAAACAGAAGATACAAACACTTAAATACTGGGATTTATTTCAGTAAAAAATATTTACTATTCCTTTTGTTTATTTTATATGGGCACTAAAATATTGGTTTAAGTGATATATTTTATTAGTTAAAAAGCTTCAGGAGAAATTGTGTTTAATAATTTGAGCCCACATTTGGCAAAAGGCTAGATGTGGACCACCTCCAGCTTGTGTCTCAGTGTTGCTCAGACACAGCCACACTGATTCGTGGACACACTGTCTCAGTGGGCTTTGAGTTGCAGAGTCAGGGACTTCCAGCAGAGAACTGCAGAACTGACAGCATTCACTGTGTGGCCAGTTACAGGAAGTTTTTGCTGACTCCTGACTTATCCTTTTCTTTTGAGTGTGTATGTGTACATGTTTGTGTGCACGTACACACTCATCTGCACATGTGTTTGAGGCCAGAGGCCAATGTTAGTGTCTTGCCAGCTGTTCTCCACCCTCTGTTTGACACAGAGTCTTTCACAGGGCCCAGAGCGCCATCATTTTCTAGAACTATGAGGGTCTGCCTGTCCCCTAACTCCCTGGGCTAGGGTCACGCATGTACATCACCATGCAAGCCTGGACGCAGGAGCTAGGGGTCCAAATTCAGGTCCTCAGCCTCATGGACCTCATTCACTGTACCAGCTGAGCCATTGCCCAGCCCCTAAGTCATCCTGTTTATCTTTGGCTGTTTTCACATTGAGCCTACTTTTATTGAGGAACTTACTGTCTTGAGTATTTTGAGCATTTCTTACTTACCAAGCCCTAAAAACAGAGACTTAAAAAGTATGAAGCATAGTGGAGGGTGTGCTTCAATCTTCTGAAAATATCTTTCTGTGTGTAAGATTATCCTAGGTTCTGGGCA
Source organism: Psammomys obesus (assembly GCF_907164565.1). NCBI lineage: Eukaryota > Metazoa > Chordata > Mammalia > Rodentia > Muridae > Psammomys > Psammomys obesus. Next base: position 17,765,804 of record NW_026596057.1, on the reverse strand, counting down.
GAGTCTTCATGTTGTTCTATGATATATAAAGACTGTCAGGTCGGACATTTTTTTTTTTAATTTTTTAAAAATTTTTTATAATTACACTTTATTCACTTTGTATCCCCCCTGTAGCTCCCTCCTTCCTTCCCTCCTAATCCCTCCCTTCATCACCCTTCTCCACGCATGCCCTTCTCCAAGTCCACTGATAGGAGAAGTCTTTCTCTTCTTCCTTCTGATCCTAGTCTATTAGGTCTCATCAGGAGTGGCTGCATTGTCTTCCTCTGTGGCCTGGCAAGGCTGCTCCCCACTCAGGGGGAGGTGATCAAAGAGTAGGCCAATCAGTTTATGTCAGAGGCAGTCCCTGTTCCATTACTATGGAACCCACTTGGACACTAAACTATCATGGACTATATCTCTGCAGGGGTTCTAGGTTATCTCATGCATGGTCCTTGGTTAGAGTATCATTATCAGGAAAGAACCCTGTGCTGAGATTTTTTGGTTCTGTTGCTCTCCTTGTGGAGCTCCTGTCCTCTCCAGATCTTACTATTTCCCACTTCTTTCATAAGATTGCCTGCACTCTGCCCAACAGTTGGCTATAAGGCTCAGCATCTGCTTTGATAGTGTGCAGGGCAGAGCCTTTCAGAGGCCCTCTGTGGCAGGCTTCTGTCCTGCTCCCCGTTTTCTCCTTCTTCTGATGTCCATCCTCTTTGCCTTTCTGGATGGGGATTGAGTATTTTAGCCAGAGTCCTCCCTCTTGATTAGTTTCTTTAGGTGTACAGATTTTAGTAGGTTTATCCTATATTATATGTCTATATGAGTGAGTATTTACTGTGTGTGTCTTTCTGCTTCTGGGATAGTTCACTCAGGATGATCTTTTCTAGTTCCCACCATTTACCTGCAGATTTCATGATTTCCTTATTTTTTATTGCTAAGTAATATTCCATTGTGTAGAAGTACCACAATTTCTGTATCCATTCCTCAGTTGAGGGGCATCTGGGTTGTTTTCCAGCTTCTGGCTATTACAAATAAGGCTGCTACAAACTTGATTGAGCAAATGTTCTTATTGTGTACTTGAGTATCTTTTGGATATATGCCTAGGAGTGGTATAGCTGGATCTTGAGGAAGCGCTATTCCTAGTTGTTTTAGAAAGTGCCAGATTGATTTCCAAAGTGGTTGTACAAGGGACATTTTCTTTAATAGCTGTTGGTACAGAATCCTATATGGGGTTCTGTGGAACAAGAATGAGATGATATATTTTTGTTCTCTGAATTTTTAATTTTAAAGAGGATATTTAACAGGCTGGGCATGGTGTCACAAGCATTTAATCCCAGCACTGTGGATCTCTGTGAGTTTGAGGCCAGACTGGTCTACAAAACAAGTTCAGGACAGCCAGGGTTCTGTTACACAGAAAAGCCCTGTCTCGAAAAACAAACAAACAAACAAACAAACAATAACAAAAGAAAAAACAAATATATATATATATATCTTTAACATGTGTGACTTTTTTCCTCCTAAGTTTTTCTTTTCTGACAAAGCATTTTTTTCTTTTGAGTAAATTTGTTTGTTTGTTTCTTTTTACGAGGAATAAAAATACAAACTACCTTAGAAATCATTTGACTGCAGCAGGTAATAATTTACTTGTTATTTTAAGAAGGGAGGCTGTTTACTGTTTGAAAAGTGATAATTCTCATTCAGCCCAACAGTAAGACGTAAAGCTGGAATTTACCCAGGGCTACGTGACGTGCAGTTGTCATAGCCAACAGTTTTCACCTTGGGTCTTCTGTATCTGCCTCCTGTGTAGCTCCTCAGGCACCGGCTCCCTCTTCTCCCTCTCTTTCCCAAAAGGCAGCCAGGCCCTCAGTCTGTGTCACTTACGTGGACTCTTCGCCACCACTAGCAGAAACAGTCTTTTTGCCTGGCAGTTGTAGGATCGTGGAGGGATGGGTTCAGCCGGCCATCCTTTGTCTGGTCAGCCGGTACTAGTTGCCACCTAGCTGGGCCTGTGAAGCAAGAGATATGGGGCGGGATTGTCCTGTTCCTCAGGGAGGCTGCTGTGTGGTATTGGTAGTGGATGTGATTAACACTTACACTGACAGAGAATTTAACTGATGTTTAACCAGTGTGAAATAACAATACTGTTTAATTCAGCTTCTTACCAGATAAGTAATCCCTGGTCTAAAAATTTGTGATTGCAGAGCATTTAAAATTTTTGAATTAGGGATGTTCAAATTGTAACAGATCCATTAGAGGAAGTCTAAAAGTTCATTCATAGTTGTACCTGTGTGATCCAGGTCATTAAAATCTTTCATTTGTAGGTTTTTCCATAGTCATTTGAAAATATTTCAGTCATAGTCATAAAAATTTTGTGTTCTGTGTTTTTATGTACTGTTTTCTGTGTGCAAGTAATTTGCTATAATTTATTGAAAGTGGTTTATAATTATTCAGCCCAGTAAATTTCTTTGAGGTTAGAGGTTTTGCTGCTTTCAGTTATTTCCTTAGAGTAAATCATAAAGTCAGTTAATCTAAGGATTATATTTGTTTTTCTGGTGCATAAAAGTGTTTCTGTCAGTGGGCGGATGCCCTCATGGCCTCTCTGTTTTCTGGCCAGATGACAACGAGGGGAGCAGCAGCGACACCGCCCCTCTGTTCCAGATGGCGGGGGACGGAAAAGACACGGACGACATAAAGATCCCCATGCTGTTCTTGTTCAGCAAAGAAGGGAGCATCATACTGGATGCCATCCGGGAGCATGAAGAGGTGGAGGTGCTCCTCTCCGACAAAGCGAGAGACCGAGGTAACGCTGGGGCTAGCGTGTGAGTCCTCTTAGCCCAGAGCAAAAATGGGAACAAAAGTGACATAGGCCTTTTTTTTTTTAACTTTGTAAAGCAAGTAAAAATTTCTGATGGTGGTTTAGAATTTTTCTCTTAAAAATAATAGTAATTTATTAATATTAGCATTTATTTTTACTATTTTATAATTAAATTATGTAATGTAAGTTAAATTATAAATAAGTTCTTTTATAATTTACTATTAATATAACTTATTAATAGTATTTTATTATTATAAATAATAAAACATTATTTTTGCTGGCTGACTTGGACTGCATTTAGAATTATATGAGAGGTGTGATATACAATATGATAGTTACGGTCTTACCAGCAAACCTGTACTGTCATGTCCATTCTTGGTGAAGGCAGTAGAAATGGAGCAGCTTGTCCCTGCTGCCATCTACAGAAGTTACAAATGGGTTTTCCTGGGGAGCAAGAGATTTAATTCATAAGAATATATAATCTTGCCTAGGCTGAAGTGTTGTTAGTAATTTGAAAATTCTCTGAAACCACCCTATAAAGGCTGTACAGTTTTCACACCTGAGGATATGGAAGAGCTAGGGGAAGAGAGCAGGCAGATGTAGGCTATGATCCTTCTCCTGGTGGCAGTCTCTCAGAGGAAGCACCTGAAGAGGGAACTGTCCTTTCCCATCTCCATTACATGATTGGCAGTGTATGATATGTATGGGCTTGTATAGCCCATAGGGTGTTGACAAATATTCAAAAACCAACTTAATTCAGTGTGATTTCCAAATGAGACATTTTTTTAATGCTCACAGGACAATGTTATTCTAAGCAGTGTTTTGTGTTCTTATATTGCTTTGTTCTTTGAGAGTCTTTGAATTGTCAGCTGTTTAAGAGCAGTGGAATGAGTGATGGGGTGTGTAAGGACGTAGAGATGGAGACAGACTACAAAGAGCTGCTGATCTTCTCAAACCTCCTGTGTACTTGGTTTCTTCTTTCCTGGGGCCCTTTTTCAAAATTCACACCCTTCCTACTTTGCTATTCATCAAACACAGGCAAAATAATATTACTCTGTATAACTCTGTAATGCCTTTGCTTTTCCCCCTGTTCTGTGCTACCATTGGAATTTCAGCAGCCATATTAAAAGGTAAAATGATTCCAAGCTACATTATTAACAGTAGTAAGTATCTTGCATTAAAAAACAATTATATATGTATGTGTGTTTATTATACACACATACATATATAATTTTGTTTTAATAAACCAGTTATATATATAATTTTGTTTCACTGAGTACCATGATAATATATGACTTAATGTAATTAATAACTTTCCTATCTAGTCAGTTTTCCCATGATAATAATTCTTCATCGATCCTGCCATAATCAATTCTATTTATTATATATTCAATACTGTAGATGAATTCACTAATCCATACCCATGCAAGAGTCACTCTAACAGCAGCATTGTTGCATAAGAAATTATTGCTTTGGATCATCTTTTACATACAAAGTAAAATATTTAAAATATTGGCTTGTTTTTTAAGTTCCTGTGGAGATAAGGGGCACATTTGGGTTAAGACTGTATGATTGTGGTAAAGAAAGTGTTCTCCACACCAGGAAAAGGGTAGTTAAAACAATCAGTTCTACTAGGTAAACAAACAAACAAACAAACAAACAAAAAACACTTGCTAAGGAATAGTATTCCCTTAAAAACTCTTCAGGAAGAAGACATTATGCAAATGATATTTAAAACACTTTGATGGTCCATGACTTTTTGTTTTTGTTTTTTGTTTTTCAAGACAGGGTTTTTCTGTGTAGCCTTGGCTGTCCTGGACTTGCTTTGTAGACCAGGCTGTCCTCGAATTCACAGAGATCCACCTTTCCTCTGCCTCCCCAGTGCTGGGATCACAGGCCACCGCACCTGGTGAGCTGTTTATCTTATAGTGCTTCTTTGATAAAAGGTTTTAAAGTTTGTATATATAATAGTCCTTTGAGAAATGTACAACTGTATTAGAGAAACCAACAAGTTATAATTAATATTTATCACTGTAAGACAAATCAGTGATACTGATTCAGTCAGATCATCTAGTTTATTCACTTAGGATAATCTAAGGAGTTAACCTCAGTGTAGTTATCATTAACGTATCCCATATTGTTACGGTCTCATGGGCTTCCCTGGTACCCAGTGTTGGTTGATGCAGTTGTTAGAAGTGAAGGCCCCAGCGTTCTCCGCTGTGCTGAGTAAGATCCTAAGCCCGGATCAGAAGCCCACACTTAAGACATACTTGCAGGCAATTGTAGTGCATCAGCTCTTCCCCTGCCCTTTGACAGAAATGGAAGGAGACCCAGATGACCTGCTGTCTCCTACCTAGCCCTGTATCACGAGTTCTAGTTAGAGTTATGTAAGTACCCTCAAGTAATAAGCACCTAATCTAAGCAGCAAAATGTCTTCAAATCATTTTTCTAAATTGAAGTCACATTGCTTGCTGATTGCGAAGTCCTCTGCATTTATAACACAGGAAGTAGAAGCCCCAGACAAGTTCCCTCTTATCCCTGTCTTTTTCTGATAGGTTTCACTATTAGGATGTATATATGTAGTTCCTTCTATCTAAGGATAGCCTTGTTCGTGGACAGATGGCCCTCTGCCTGGAGAGGAGCAGCCCAGAATTGTGGTCAGGAAGCCATGCATCCTGCTCTCTTCTCTCAAAGCAGGCCATGTTTCTGTGTGGATTTACCTTAATCTGTTTTTCACATCCCTGTTGTTCTTTTCCTCTTTGAGAAGTTCAGCCATTCTATTACCAAATCAAATGCCACCTTTTGTGTCCTTTTTTTCCTCTTTCTTGGCAGAATATGAGTTTTGTTGTTCTTTTTTTTTCAGTATAGTTTAATGATTGGTTGCATGACTGTTTATTACATAGCTCTTCTTACCTGTGTGAGCTTTTTCCAGTTACTATAGAAAGTGCTGCTGAATGAGGTATTGTGTAACATTCAAACTTTTTTTTAAGTTTTTTAAAAAAAATTTATGTGTCTTGGTGTTTTGCCTGCATGTGTCTGTGTGAGGGAGTCAGATCCCCTGGAACTGGAGTTACAGAGAGTTGTGAGCTGCCTTGTGGGTGCTGGGATCGAACGGGTCCTCTGGAAGAGCAACCAATGCTCTTAACTCCTGAGCCATCTCTCCAGCCCAACATTCACTCTTATGTCTTCCCCACTATTACCTTCTCCTTTTATTAGTAAGGCCCACTGGTGTTCTTTGGGTTCTCTCCAAAGTTCTTTGTTTCTTGTGTTTCTGATATGCCATTTCTGAATCAATGTTGTACCCTTTAGACTGGCAACAGGTGCCTTGGAGTGAAGGGATAACAACATGGCTAACCTTGGCTTCTTTGAAGCTTTGCTCCTCTTAAAGCCCGGGCTAAATTAGTTGCTGCTCCTGCCTGTTTCTTCTCCACAGGAGTTTATAAGCCAGATAGGCAGCACTTGTACTTCTGTTCTTCTAACCTATTTGCTTATTTCTATGCCAAGTAATTCAAAAGTTTTGTTTTGAATACATTTCATATGATAGTTGTTCCCTTACTGACTCTGTTTAGAATTTCAATTTTCTGTAATTCACAAACTAAAGGTAAAAATGAGATTCATTTCAGAGTCATGTATTTGCATACTCTTTATAGATAGTAGAAGTTAAATGTGACAACTTCCTGTTCTGGAACATCTATCCATGTAATGAGCTCTTACTCTTCACTATAACTACGTTTTTAAGCAATGTGAGCCTTATACCTGTCATAATTTTGTTTTATAGGTTTTTATTTATGTTATGAAGCAATGCATCATTTCACTTTTAGCTGCTGGTGCTTCCATACTGGTTCTTGCACATATTTTAGCTTTCTTTACCAACTTTATTAACATTGGTAGTAGTCCTTAAAATTAGAGTTGCATTATATCTTAGAGTTTCTATTGCTGTGAGGAGACACCATGACCATGGCAACTCTCAAAACGGAAAACATTTAACTGCAGCTGGCTTACAGTTTTAAAGGTTTAGTTCACTAGTGTCATGGCAGGGAGGGTGGCAGCATGCTCGCAGACATGGTGGTGCAGAGAGGTAGCTCAGGAGGCAGCAAGAAGAGAGAGTGACACTGGGCCTGGTTTGAGCTTCTGAAACCTCAAAGCCCTCCCCCACTTCCTCTAACAATGCCACACCTGCTATGGCCAGGCCACACCTCTTAATAGTGCTCTCTCTCTGGGCCTCTGGTGGCCATTTTCATTCAGACTACCACACTTTAGTTTCAGTAAAAACTATAGTCATAGTCTAAAAATAGGGGTAATACCTGTATTTCCTTTCTCTGTCTCTACCGCTTACTTATGGCACTTGGGTAGACGGCAGAATAATCCTGCCCCACACATAACTCGGAAGGGTCTCAACCAAAAGCAGTCTTTATTACTAGATGGGGCACCCCTGCCCCCGCCCCATCCTTTTAGCATAACACAGTTCAAAGAGAAACTCAAGGACTTTGTCGTTCCCCTTGAACTTACTGTCACCTAACATAGTGAGTTCTGAGCTCCCTTTTCTTATCTCACCTCCACAATTCCTAACTTTTTACTTAATTGTGCCTCTTTCACCGCCCAGAAAACTGATAGTAAAATAAGGAAAAAATAAAGCATTGCTTTTTAAAAAAAAGAAAGAAAACTTAGATGTCTGAACCTTCAGTCTCCCCCTGCAAACAAACAAACATAGAAACCCAACTGTGGTAGTTACTTTTCTGTTGCTGTGATAGAAACCATGACAAAGGTAACTTAGAGAGCGTCCACAATGGCAGCCACAGCAGGGCAGCAGGCTGCCGAGAGAGCACATCTTCAGCCTTAACCAGGAGACAGAGAAAGAAAACTGGAAGTGGGTCTGGGCTATGAAACTCAGAGTTTACCCCTAGTGAAGGACGTCCTCCAGGAAGACCTCAACTCCTGAACTCTACCAGATACACCACCAAGTGTCAACATTTAAGCCTGTGTGTGAGCAGTCTTATTTAAACCATCACACCATCCAAAGACTAAGAACCTGCCCTGGAGAGAGTGAGCATGCGAGCACGTGTGCGTACAAACTTCCCTCGTGTGGTGATCCTACCCGAGAGGGTGACTCACGCACTCACCTGTGCTTGCCTGCTTGCCCACATTCCTTCAGGGCTTGGTTTGCTTCTGTGGTACATCTGTCTTCTCTCCTGCTCTGAGCCCAGGCTCGGCTTACTTTCCAGAGGAGCCCTCGGATGTTGCTGCTGCAAGCTTTCCTAGTAGCACATGCCTCGCTCCCTTACTAAATGTGGGACTTTTCACTTAGTGTATACATGTATATGTATGCATACCGTTTCCGGTTTTTGCGGATATCATTTTCTCACTGCGCTGTAAGATGCTTAAAGGCAGGCCTAGTGTTAGCGTTTGTGCCTCGTTTTCTCTCTGGCACTAGACACAGTGGGTACCTGGGAGAGTTCTCCTGCCTGCATTGCAGAAACAGGCCAAACAGGATGGGGCCCATAGGTGACAAGGCTGTTTAAATACTTAATTATGGGAACTCAAAGTAAAGTGCTTCCAGGACTTTTTTATATTTTGTAATCATCACAAAAACTTGACCTGCTGTGGCTCCTAGAGAATTGTAGAATAATTGTTTAAAGTTCATAGATATGTAGTAATAGTTTTTGAATAATCTCAGTTCTTGCCTTTATGAAAATATTTTAGTTGATAAGTCATATTAATACCTGTAACCAATCACTGAGTGGTAATTTCACTTTTCCAGAAATATGATTTCAAGTTTTAGCAGTGATCTGTGCTATTAAAACTTATTTACTTAGGATGTTCTTATGTGCAAGCTTTCTTGAATATAAGTATTAATAAATTGTGTGTGTGCCTGATTGTATGTGCAGGTGTGTGTTTGTGTACTCATGCTTGTGCATGCTCATGGAGACCACAGGATCCTTTGGAATTGAAATGAGGTATCTGTGAGACCCCAGCTTGTTTTCTGGGTACTGGGATCCAAACTCTTGTCCTAATAATTGTCCAGCAAGCATGCTTAGCCACTGAGCCATCTCTAGCCATGATGTTTAATCAATTTTAGTCATATGTTAAAATTTTATATGCATTTTAACATTTTTGTTTAGTGATTTTGTTAGTTACTAATATTCATCTAAGTGATTATGCTATTAAATATTATTATTCCTTTTCATTTGAAGTGACATTTATTTTCACTGCCAGCACATTCTACCAATAGCTACACAGAAAATGCGATTGTAAGATCTTGACTTCAGTGCCGCTGTTTAATGTTCTGCATTGATATGACTCTGCTTTATTTCTTAATGTTATTGCAAAGACAGGTGACTTTGTGAGTGCAGTGTGCTTTTTAAGAGGGAGAGTGACCCGTTTGTTTCTTTCCTGTGCAGATCCTGAAATGGAAAATGATGACCAGCCATCTTCTGAAAATGATTCTCAGAATCAAAGTGCGGAGCAGATGCTGTCACTTCCTCAGACAGTTGACTTGGTTGATCAGGAGACCCCTGAAAACCCTCCAGAGTCTGACTCAGAGTCACCCTCTCCAGCAGAAACTGAAGAAGCTGCCAGCGTTGCCCCTTCTGAACAGATATCTAGTTCCACAGAAAGCCATGAGACTACAAGTCTTGATGGTGAATGTACAGACTTAGATAACCAGCTTCAAGAACAATCAGAAACTGAGGAAGATTCCAGTCCTAATGTCAGCTGGGGTACAAAGGCCCAGCCTATAGACTCCATATTAGCAGACTGGAATGAAGACATAGAAGCATTCGAAATGATGGAGAAGGATGAACTATGACTCCACAAAGACGCTGGTGGTAGATATTTAAAAAGAAGCAGTAAACTGTGGTTTTTGACACCCTATATACCAAGCAGGCTCTCCTGGGAGGCTCTGAGCTTTGCTCAAGCACATTCTGACTGGGGTAAGTAGTTACCGTAGGGAACTGGAGCATGCTGTGTTAGAGCTGACCTGACTGAAACTCTTCCATGCAAAGTGGAAACTCACAGCCCCTCAAATGATGGTATATTACATACCCTGCAGCTCCCAGGTCAGGGAAAGATGACTGGCCATTCCTGGGTAAACAAGAAACAAATTCAGCTAATGGAAAGTGGGAACAAGAGTCAGTGCAGTTTTCTAACTGAAGGAAGCTTCGCTGCCGTGGGTTTGGGGTCAGAAGCTCTTTGGGGAAGATGTGAATGAGTACTGTGGTATTCTGGCTTTGCTGCCTTCACAGGAGCACTCTAAGTGACCTGTGGGTTGTGAGGCAGATGCATTCATGGTAACAACAGTTTCTGCTCATTGCTTTCACCTGCTTCATTCAGTGACAAATGGCCAAGACGACTTGATTTCTTTTTCTCTCCCAACAATGTCCTTAGCATTTAAACCAAAGGTGAAGTTAGTGAGTTTTCTCTATAAAGACATACTATGGGGCCAGGAAGAGGGTCAAATAGATATTGTGGAAATTGGCTGCTTAGTGCTCGGGGTAAATAGAGAGAAGGAAAAACTGTGATGTTGCAATATCAGCTTCCCATTGGGCTGCCGTCGGGGAAGCTATGACTACTCTAAATAGAAATCAGCATTAGATCCTCGTGGGGCAGATTGTCTTTTTTAGTTCATTTATCTTAAGGTGGTTTTACTCTAGCCATCAGCCTTACGCCATCCCACGTTCAGTGTGCAGTTTGAGCCAGGAGGCTCATCTCCAAGTCCTGTTCTAGCTCCCTATCTCACCGAGCCATGATAAACCGTGGTAGCAGTCTGTAATCCCGGGGTGACTGCTGTCTTTCTCCTTTGAAGCTGGTTTCTAACATCACACCTAAGGAGTCTGTCATATTTTCTGTTTAATCATGGATTTAGGTTTGTTTAGTTCTGTTTTAACAAAAATTCCTCCTGATGTGGACTTGAAAATTAGTCTCTGGTGACCTGTGTAAAAAACTATATAGCCATATAAGTAAAGGAAAAATATTTTCTTTCCTTTTTTTTCCTCCCCACCCTGTGGCAGTCTGGAGCTGGCCACATTTAATTATTTTGGGTTTTGCCTATTGATACTTATACATTGAAATCATGGTTTTATTAATTTTATTTATTTTCAAAATTGTTTTACTTACTTCTAAAGGACTATTTGAGAGACTTAATTCCTTTTTACCATGGCATTACACAATAACCTTTCTCTAAAACATGGTTTTGAGGTACTGAATTACTTAGACTATTTATGGAGCTGTTAACGACAGCAGTGCTGTGTGGTATTTGTGTATATTCATGTACAGTATGTCTTAGGTCCCAGGCAAACATGCCCTTTTATAAGGAGATAGTTACCTGCTTTCAAAACTTCCAGCTAAACAAAATTTGTCACTGAATAATAAATCTTAGAGAACTCATTGGGCTTCGGGGTAGGAAAACAAGACCTTTATTGGCTTGTAGTTAAAACTGACACCAAAATGGGTATTTTTAGTCTCTCTGCATGTGAAGTTTGGTGCGAGAAGATAGAACCTGAACACATAGAATAGACAGAAGGGTAGATATACTTTCTTCTTCATTGCAAAGCTGCCAAAAGAGCTGAAGCTTAATTACTTAATTTATAGGACTGGGGCTTGGAGAAAAGGAACAGATGCTCCTCTGAGACTTGGATTACAGAAGCCTTATATGTATTGATTTTGTATTTGTAGCTCAAAGCCATTGTTGTCTAAATCTAACTCTTTTAAGTTATCACAGCAGCATTTTTTTTTCCCCTCAAGAATTTAATGGCATGAAGGATCACATGACACACTAGGAAAAGCCAGCTTACTGCCACTTGCCATTCTTTTATTTATTTATTTTTTTATTTATTACAATTTATTAACTTTGTATCCCAGCTGAAACCCTCCCTCATCCCCTCGCAATCCCGCCCTCCTTCCCTCTTCTCCTCCCATGCCCCTGCCCCAGTCCACTGATAGGAGAGGTCCTCCTCCTCTTCCCTCTGACCCTAGCCTATCATGTCTCATCAGGACTGGCTGCATTGTCTTCCTCTGTGGCCTGGTAAGGCTGCTTCCCCATCAGGGGTTGGTGATCAAAGAACCAGCCACTGAGTTCATGTCTGAGACAGTCCCTGGCCATCTGGGGTTTCACTTGCCATTCTTTTGGCCACTAGGAGGCACTGTGGCCCTTCCTTAAGGTTTAAATGCACCTATCGATTGTTCAGAAAACCAAATCCTTTAAAGAAATAAATGTAAAATGTTTTACTTAATATCTAGGAGGAATGATACTCAGTTTTCCCCTATTTAAGAAAGGAAGTATATGTTCAGCTTCAAAACACAACATTCTAACTGATTCTACATTCATTTTCTTATTTGACATACTGCCACAAAGTAGTCTTTGAGTTCATTAGAAAATTCCAACAGCATAGATTTTTTTTAAATGTTTTTTTCATTGTTGTTGTTTGTTAAAAAAAAACCTTTCATAGGTATTTTATTTACTTGCTGAAGATTCAGGGAATTCTGAGACCCTGAGTTTAGAAACATCTGGTCTACCTCAGTTAAATGTTGACTGCTTAGAAATAGAGCTGAAATGATCACCACAGCCATAAAATTGTTTGACTAAGAAAGATTTATATAATGTTTACAAACCTGGAATCAAGTACGGATCTTACCTGAAAGCTAAAAGTTAGCTGTTAGAGCAAGTATTTAATTCAGGTATTTTCAAGTTTTAAAACTTGTTTACCTAGTCAAATTAGGTATTGTTTTTATTTTTCTTCACATAAAACTCCATTGAAATTGTATGCCCTAATTTGCAATATTTTCCCCATAAAATTTAAGTGTGAAAGGAGTATAATTTACTAGATATGTTTGGGGTGGGGTATTTTGTTAACTAGGTTCTCTTTTTTCTTTTTAACCTCTGTAATAAGCTTCCAAAAGAGTACAATTGTTTCAGAACAAATTTTTTTTTGTAATTTGATTTTTTTCCTTTTTCTTTACAGTGTTAGATATTTTTAAATGAAAAATTATGCACTCTCTGACTTTAATTTCACTGTTGTAATAATTTTCTCGGGAATCTTTTAGATTTAAATTCCCATCATATAAACCTTTCTTATAGCAAAGCCAGCATTTGTTCTCTCACCAAACCCCATGCCAGATTCATCATAAAGAAAGCTCAGCCTAAGTAATTCAAATAGTGCTTATAATTTTAGAGGGGTGGGTAGCATTTAGTCAATATTCCAACTGGTCGTTTTATGTACAAGGCTACAGTCAGAACATAGAAAAAAAAAACATTCTGTGAATGAAACATTGTATGTTCAGATTTTATAAAAGACATTTTTAAAAGCCCAATTTACAGCCGTATATTTTCTTATGATGTAATTTCTGAAAAAGCTGTCTGTACTAACAGGTGCTGTAACACTACTGTTGTTGGGTTTTATTGTTTGGTGATAAATGTGTACAATATTTCTAATGGAAACTATGTACTGTGATGTAAAAGTCTGGGCAAATGTATATAATCCTTGTATATAATTGTGTATTTGATTATATTACTGATTGTAAATTTAATAAAACATGTAAATATTCCGGTCTAGTTTTAAATTTTGAAGTTTTAGAATTATTGTACATATGTCTAGAATTTGGTATCTGTTTTCCTTTTGTTTCTCTTTACCCCAGGGCAGTGAATTTGGGGACATTTTGGGGTATAGGAACCCAAGCAAACATCAATTCTAAAATTCAAATATTGTCTAGTTCAAACTAGAGTTAAAAAAAACTAATAATTCTGTGCCAATGTTGGTAACATTTATGTCTTGAATTTACTTATATTTAATAAAATTACTTGTTCTCTTTTAATATCATTATCAAAAGTAGCTTTATTAAAGCTGGATATGGTGACGCACACCTGAAATCCCAGTACTCAAGAAGGCAGAGGCAGGGAGAGCTCTCTGAGCTTGCGGCCAGCCTGGTTTACATGGAGAAACCCGTCTCGGAGGGTGGGGACAATGTAGCTTTGTCATCATCGAGGCAGGGAGTGGTAGCCATTAAACAAGACAGCACGACTGAGGGCTCCCATCTAGGAAACAGCAAGGACAGGAGGGTGGGCAGGAGGCTTTTGAAGCCTCAGAGCACCCCCCCCCCCCGTATCACTTCCTCTCGCAAGGCCACACCCCCCCACCTCCACAAACAGTTTCACCTACTAGGAAATGGTGTTGAAATGCAGGGAGGGTAGTGGTGGGCCATCTCATTGAAACCACCACAGTAGCCCTGGCCCTTCTGTGTTCATCCCAAGAAGCCATTTTCTTTCAGCAGCACTCTGCGTGCCGCTAAACTGCTGTGCTGTCCCAGGATCTCTGAGCAGATACATTAAAAACTGCATAACGATCCTTACCAGTTGTAAGACTTGAACAAGTTCCAAACGTCGTGCTCACAGAGCGGAGTTCAGTGGCTGGGCAGTGGGGGGGAGCTCTTGACTGCAGAGGCCAGCCTCGGCTGCTCTCTTCCTTGCCCTCTTCCTTGCTTCCCCGGGCCCTGCTTCTCCCTCCAGCTTCCGCCCGCCCTTTGCTCAGTCACTTTCTCTTCCTACTTGGCATGTCTGCCTTTTGAGATTGAAGGTCAGTAGTGATAGCGCCTGTTCTGGGGATGTCTGGGTCATTAGTCCAGCCTCACTGTGTCCCCCACTCTTCCAGGATGATGAAGGTATTGCTGCTGCACCCTGAGCCTAGGTAAAGCAAGCTTCGAGCTCCATCTACTAGGAGTGAGTCCTTTAAGAGTTCATGGAGAAGAGTAACTCCAAGGACCGCCCTGCTAAGAAGGCATAGGTACTTAGCAGAACTAACTTGATTAGTCTTGCTTCTGTGCTGGGCTTAATTACCGTCCACTGTCTTCAAAGGGAACGCTACCGCTGGACCTCTTGAAGAATGGACCTCTGTAAAAGAACGCACTCCTGTAGGTCACGGTGAGAGAGCTCAGGTAGACATCGTGCAATACTCTGCAGCGCGGGGACCTATACTGCCAGTTACATCTTACTCACAGCAGCAGGCAATGCCGAAGCAATGTCAAGGTTTACGCTAGCATGTGGCTTCTCAGAGCCAGAGCTTCCTCACACGGTTGATGAGAGAACTAGAGAGACCACAATCAGAGGACCTTCGGTGTGGAGGCCAGCTGCTTTCACAGGAGTTCTGTGTCTCCAGCTGCCTTCCACTTTATCTGCTCACTCTTTGTGGCTTCTTCCATCTCTAGGCCGGTCAAAGTTCCCCCTACAGATAGGCCGGGACAGCTGCTAGAACTAGAGCTGCTAAAGCCACACAGCCACTCGACTGCCCTGCCTTAAAACAATTAAACCGGTTCAGTCCTAGCCTGTCTTTTTGCCAGCAGCCACGAGGACAGTTTTGTGGCCGGATCCCTCTTAACCCACCTTTCCCTTGAACACAGATGGAAATCTGGGGAAAGTTTTTTTGTTTGTTTTGTTTTTTTGAGACAGTTTCTCTGTGTAGCCTTGGCTGTCCTGGACTCTCTCTGTGTAGACCAGGCTGGCCTGGAACTCACAGAGATCCGCCTGCCTCTGCCTCCCAGAGTGCTGGCATTGCAAGCATGTGGCACTGTGCCTGGCTGGGGAAAGGTTTTTGTTTGTTTTGTTTTTTTGAGTGTGGAACAGGTCCAGGAGGGCAAAAGTCCAGGCCATGCCACATACGCACATTTTGGTGGCCAGGGCAGCTTTGAGGGAGGAAGGGATTTTAACAAAGAGGTTGGCTATGGGAGCCTCAAGGCAGTGGTAAGGGGAGAGGAAGGGACATAGCAGTGGGAGTGACATTTGCACATACTTCTCTGTGCCCCTCTCTGATTCTTGGCTGTGCCTTCCTATTGCCTGGCTGGCTCAGAGTGCCATTTGATTCCTCCAGCCTCCAGTCACTGTGATCCTGGTGATGATGGTGACACAGGCCAAACGGGCCTGTGATTTCCCGTTCAGCACTTTGATAAGCCAAGCAGCCTGGTCAATCTTGCAGCCATCTTGGAGAGGATGTTACTGTCTGACGTCTTTCCTTTTTGATCATGCCCTTAAACTAGACATGCCCGGTAGGGTACGTCCTAAACTAGCCACGTACCTGGCCAGAAGTGCTTTTCCATATGAATATGCAGAGGCTTTCTGAAGTAAATTCCCCCACCTGTCCTTTGTCATAGGAGACGTGCTGTTTGGGGGAGCTACAGCCCGAGTTCGCGTGCCTTCAGGCAATAGAAATCCTCTCTTGTATATCTTGGCAATGACTTTTTGGCTCTCACTCTAAGATGTATATTCATTGTGTTATTTTACTGCAAAACTAAAACCATTTTTTTAAGTGATGTGATCTCAGTCTTGTGATCATCACATCCTAATTTTCAGCTTTGTTCATCGGGTTGAATAGCACCAACCCCCCCCCCCCTTCATCTATTTGGCCCAACCCAATTTCCCAGAATCAGCATCACTCCCAGCCTACCTTCCCATCTCACCCAATACTTAAACTTTTTTTCTGCTGTTGAACTAAATGACCAAACCTTAACTCTTCAGTCCCCCCCCCCCCCCCCCTGCTGGTGCATGTATACACTAGCAGCTCTTGGGACTGGATAAACTCAAAGCCCGCTGCCACCAGCCTCCCTTACAGTCATGGCCGAACATCTCAGGTGAGATTCAGGACTTCAGGTGCTGGCCACACTTCTCTGATAGATTTTTGCAGCTGGGAGTTAGTTTCATCCTCTTTCCCAATCTCTCACATTCGTCCTTCTCGCCGAAGAAAGCAGATGCCGGTGAGGATGAGGATGCAACACTCAGCAACTATCAGCGTGCACACTTGCTTACAGAGACATCTCCCTGAAGGGATCCGGGCACTCCCTCTGCCCTCGTGCTAGAGAACTGGAACATCAAAGGAACCAGTTGGACTGAAAGATGGGAAAACCAATCAGACTATTAGGCTCCATTTGAGTGCACACATCCCCTTCCAAATACTGGGGAAAAGAACAAAAATTTGGTCTACAGGTTAATATAACAGTATCATACATCAAGGCAGAGCAATAAGGAATAATGTGTATTTGTTAAAATGTGTGTAAGGAAAGCCGGGCGTGGTGGCACACGCCTGTAATCCCAGCACTCAGGGAGGCAGAGGCAGGTGGATCTCTGTGAGTTCGAGGCCAGCCTGGTCTACAAAGCATATCCAGAACAGCCAAGGCTACACAGAGAAACCCTGTCTCAAAAACAAAAATAAAAGTAAAAGTGTGTATTGAGTGTTGAGTGTCTAAGGGCATGTTTTTCAGTGTTGATTAATGCCGTGAGGATTTGCCCTTCCTGATCTCCAGACACTGAACTAGGCTCTGGGAACCCTAGAGAGATTGTCAGGACAATTTCCGAGTTGTTTTTATAAAGACTTTACTGTCAAATCCAGTAGACACCGAACAAGAATTACTGAAACAATGAGAATTTTGAAAATGGACAATCTAGATACTCTACGAATCTACATAAGAATTCAACCCTGTGGGGAGTGAAACCTGAAGCTTGTGCTGTGATGGATGTGGAGGTTTCTGAGATGCCTTAGTGCCAAAGATTAGGACTGTGGATCTTTCCGAAGGCTAAAGGGTTTCCTTATAATAAGGATTTTGAGTTTTGTTCTAAGGATAATAAGAAATTGCTGAAGGGTTTTAAATAAATCAGTGGCTTGCTGAAATATATTCTAAATAATGAAATAGTGAAAAAATATAGAATTATCTATCACATATGAACTTAGCTCTGATAATTAAACACAGAAGTTCACGTACATAGTCATGACCTTGACTCATATTTAACAAACACTGAGTATCTCCTATGTGTCAGGACATTCAAAACCTGAAAGTGTAGCAAGCAAACAAAAGACTGTAAACAAACAGACAAACAAACAAATAGAACAACTGGTGTATGGGAAACATGTTAAGGACATAGAGAATGGTGGAAATCAGCATGGGCTGAGATCTATTTTAAATAACATATCGCTACACTGAAATATCTGTGTGCTGATCTCTAGATAATAGGCAACTGCTCTTATTGTATGGAATAGTCTCTTCTATACTGTACTGCACGCACCTCTCTTGTGATGATGTGGGGTGACGTAATGCCCATAGGGGACTTGAAGTGAGGGTGAGGTGAATGATGAGGTGGGCACTGTGTAAGGCTCACTTAAACACAAGCACTGTTAGACAGTACCAATCCATCTAAAAGCTGATGCAGACACTAAGGGACTGCCAGGCAGGTAACAGATACAGAGCGGCTATGTGGGCTAGCCTTTGAGAAAACCCTGAAACCCAGGTGAAATCTCCACATTTTTAATCCCACTCATCTTCCCGTCCCTCCATATCTGCCCTCCACCCTCGCAGCCTCCCTCCAAAAGAAAACAGTCTTCTCATTTTAAAACACTGCTTACATCAGCTTTCTGTTGTTAAGACAAACTTCCTGAGATAACCACCTGAAGAGGAGACTCTGTTGGTTTGGCTAACCGTCTGAGGGGTTTCCAGTCCATGCTTGCTTGGCTGTGCAGTTCTGGGCCCTGTGGAGGAGCAGACTCAAGTAGGGTGCAACTGACCCTATCTTATCTTCGTGGTGAGCAAAGAGCAGAGAGAGAAAGGAACAGGGCTGGGTCCCAAGACCTCCTTTCAAGACACAGTCCTCATGACATAACTTCCTTCCACTGGGCCCTTCTCCCAAAGGTTCAGCTACCCCATCCCGTAGTGCCACAGGTGAATCATCTAGACGGTAGCACATAAGGCCCCCGGGTGGCATATAATGTGGTAGACTTTTTCAAAGTGAAAAACACCCAAGAGAAACAGTTTAGGGGGGTGGGGGTAATGGCTTATCTCAGCTCACAGTTTGCAGCGCTTCAGTAGTTGGCTCTTTTACCCCATGGCTAAGGCTGTAGTGAGGCAGTGTGTCATCCTAGCAGGGTCACGTGCTAGCTGCTGCTGCTCGCCTCACACTGGTTGGAAAGCAGAGCGCTGAGGGGAAGGAAGGTGGTGGGAACAGGTAGATTCTTCAACAGTAAGCCCCAGGGACCTCTCTCCTGCAATTAGTTTCCACTTCCTGATGTTTTCATCACCCCCCAGTAATGGCATCGATTTACAAATTCACCAACTCATTCACGAAGCCAGAGCCCTTGTAAGCCAATCATTTCTCCACAAAGCCTGCCTTTGAGCCCAGCTTCCATTGGGGTCCAAGCCCTCAGCACATGAGCCTTTAGGGCAGGGACATAAGAGCAAAGATGTAACAGTGTTCAAGCCAAACACTAAGCACGACAAAAGGTTTCCAGAAGGCCACTGGAACATCACTCCATGTTTGCACGGAAGGAAGACTCCTCTTCATTGCAAGAGGACCATTTGCCATTCTTCGGTTCAAGATCAATTATATACCCCAAGGGTGTTGTCCTCCACGGGCTGAGATTTTCCCATGGTATGTTAGTCACCCTCAGAGCTCTAGTTCAGCTGGAAACTGTCCTCTTACCCTTTCACCTTCCCACAATTTCCTGTCAACCAGAGATGCTCTTCAGCTTGAAGCAGTGACAATATCTCTTCTGAACTGAGTTGAGATCTTGCCTCTATTTCACCCAGTATCTTCTTTCTGTGGTTCCTGGGGATTCATAGTCTCCAGCAGCCTCTAAGAGCACTACATATCCAGATGGATACATTCATAGCTTTCTGCTCAGCTGGACAGTGGTTTCTTCCAGCTCCAGCAACTTCGTAGCAAGAGCGGGACAGGTAAGCACGAATGCAAATAGTGTCTTCCCTACGGCCTTGGTAGTAAGAAGGCCTGCCATCTTTTGTACTTTCAGCAGGCACCCTTGTCTACTGAGCATGCCGAGTGGATGATTCTTCATCCATGCGTTTGACAAGCTGGAACGGTAGCTGATAGCAGCCTCTGTGGCCAACCAGCCAGCCACTGAGTGCACCTGGGAATGGAAGGTTCTAGTACTTAACAAAAGGATGGGAAAGAGGAAAGAGACTGCTCACAGACCAGGCCTCTGATAAATACCTGTCAGCCCCTTCAAAACGGTGGACAAGTGAGCTAGCTCGCTTTGTTTCCAAGGAAACTGCAAGTCTTGCTGATCTTTCAGCACCCGTAGTCCACACCATTAGACCCAAGAGATGTCTATAAATTATAAATAAATCCCACTGGCAGTCGGTTTTGCTGACTAATCCCTAGACTGGGAGTCCCTGGAATGAAAGGGAAAGTGGCCAATTGGCTTTTATCTGGTGTGGGGGACTCAGGACGAGCGTCACTCGCCTTGGGACCCTGAGTGAGATGAATGGAGTGCCTAGTCAAGAAGGTGGGCGTGATTAGCATCTTCCCAAATCACTTTTATTCTGAGGGAGCGAGGGTTTGGGAAAGGTCAAAGAAATGGCACAACTTTGCGTCAAGACAACGCCGAAGAAGCTATTGTGGTCGTTTTGACGTAGACCAGGAAGAGAACGTAGCTCACGTGGGAATCTTGGGATTGCAGAGCCAAGAGGCTCTGGAGAATATCCTATCATCCGTTCTCTTCAATGGGCTGAAAACCGGCCAAATGTGGGAAGGGTTACCCTCAGGGTCACGCCCACGTGGAGCTGACCCCTCTAAGCTTCCTGCCGCAAGAAGACTTCCGCGCATGTGCCATGGCTTCCCTCAGTGGACTCAGCTCGCTGCTCGTCCCTCCTGTGCAAGTTATCCCCCAGCTACTGAGGTCATTACCAACTTCAAAGCTGCCCCACAACGGCCTTGCAGGCGGGGCGCCGACACCCCGCTGTACCGCTGACCCACCTGGATAAAGGCGCTCGTTACTGAAACTTACAGCCCATTTGAACAAAACTGTCCTTTCATTCCCTAGAAACTGGCTCTCCTCCCTGGAAGTAGCTGCTCTTCTTTTCCTGATGAAAAAAAATCCATTCATGAAAGAATGCATTCAGTGCTTTTTTTTTTTTTTTTTTTTGTACTGTCGATTCATCCCAGTCAGCTCTGTGTGGGCAGAGTTCAGCGGAAAGAGCAAGGATCAGATGCTGAGCTGGGTGGGTCCCAAACGCAAGGGCTTCTGAGCTATGTGGTGATTGCAGAACCAGTTCTCTTTCGAACCAAATCACTGAATCCGGCATTTCTGTGCTTGAAACTGTGGATGTCATAGAATGGTGGTGCAGGAGAGAAACATAATACTCCCCTCCCCTGCAAGTGTGAGTGTGTGTGTGCGCGTGCGTGCGTGTGTGTGTGTGTGTGTGTGCACATGTGTGTGTGTTGGAGATGGTATACAGCTCCTTGTACTTGTCACTGACCTGCTCCCATGCCCAGGCTCCCGATGCCCGTATCTCTGTGAAGCTCTGTCATGTCTTGTAATAATTATGGCCATTTATGGGGTGTGTACAAAATACATACCTTTGCTATTCCGGTTTTATCAAGAAGAAAAGTAAAAAACTTATAGCTAGGATTCTAATGCCAGCTACTCTGCCTTAGTTTCTTTTCCCCCCTCCATCTCTGTAAATTATTTATTTATTTATTTGTTTGTTTGTTTGTTTGTTTGTTTTGTTAATTACACTTTATTCACTTTGTATCCCTCCATAAGCCCCTTCCTCCTCCCCTCCCGGTCCCACCCTCCCTCCCCCTTTCTTCACGCATGCCCCTCCCCAAGTTCACTGATAGGGGAGGTCTTCCTCTCCTTCTTTCTGATCTTAGTCTATCAGATCACATCAGGAGTGGCTGCATTGTTCTCTTCTGTGGCCTGGTAAGGCTGCTCCCTACTCAGGGGGAGGTGATCAAAGAGCAGGCCAGTCAGTTCATGTCAGAGGCAGTCCCTCTTCCCATTACTATGTAACCCACTTGGACACTGAACTGCCATGGGCTACATCTCTGCAGGGGTTCTAGGTTATCTCATGCATGGTCCTTGGTTAGAGTATCATTATCAGGAAAGAACCCTGTGCTCAGATTTTTTGGTTCTGTTGCTCTCCTTGTGGAGCTCCTGTCCTCTCCAGATCTTATTATTTCCCACTTCTTTCATAAGATTGCACTCGGCCCAACAGTTGGCCATAAGGCTCAGCATCTGCTTTGATAGTCTGCAGGGCAGAGCCTTTCAGAGGCCCTCTGTGGCAGGTTCCTGGGTTGTTTCCTGTTTTCTTCTTCTTCTGATATCCATCCTCTTTGCCTTTTGGAATGGGGATTGAGCATTTTAGTCAGGGTCCTCTCTCTTGATTAGTTTCTTTAGGTGTACAGATTTTAGTAGGTTTATCCTATGTTATATGTCTATATGAGTGAGTATATATTGTGTGTGTCTTTCTGTTTCTGGGATAACTCACTCAGGATGATCCTAGAATCCATACACTATATTGTGATCATGTTTCTCCTCCCCTCGTTCCTCCCAGATCCTCCCCACCTCCCTGCTCAGCAAACTTCGTGTTCTTTCTCTTTCACACACACACAAACACAAACCAAAAAGGAACAAAGACAAGCAAATAAAAAAACAAAACAGAACAAAAAAAAACCCCACAAAAATGAAGATAAACACAAACAAGTGAAGACCAGTCAGACAAAAGAAAACGTATGTCAAGACAGAGCAAAAGGAAACAAAAAGTTCACGAGAACGCCAGAGTTGATTTGCTGTTGGCCAGCTCCTCTTGAGCTCGGGGCCAACCCGAGACAGGATCAGCCACCTGGAAGCTGATAGGGCTAGACTGGCCAGCCAGCCAGCCCCACGATCCCCCTGTCTCTGCCTGATCCCCAGCTCTGAGATCACAAACACGTGCTCTTGGCTTTTACGTGGTTGTTGGGGACCAAATTCAGGTCTTTGTAGTTGTTTGGCAAACACCTGAGCAGGTGAGTAGTCCTACTGCCCCACAGGACCATCTGTAGAGAAAAAACGAGCCTTGTTAACATTAAGTAATGCTAACCTTTAAATGCACAACTCTTTTTTAAAAAATCAAACATATTTCACTGTGCATTTTTAAACTTATCTTCAGAGCACTGATTTGGGAACTAACACATGCCGTGTGACCTGTTTTGCTTGTTAGGAGACATAGTCCTCTGGCTGGTACTAGAAAGAGGGAGAAGTCTTTTGGACAGTCCCAGTGGTGGCACCAAGGGGGCTTGGTGTGGGGGTGAGGCCTTTGAGATTTTTCTCCACCTGCAAGATATATAAACTAGAAGTGAGGAGTCCAGCCTCAGGAGCCAGACTGCTGAGTAAGAATCCCAGCCTGGCTCCTACCTACCTCACCTTGAATTGCACCTCTCAGCTTCCTCACCTGTGCCGTGGGAGTGATAGGAGGACGAGAGCAGAAGGACCACTGTTTTCAAGCTGTTGCCTCACCGTGAGACCCCAGTGCAGTCGCTGCCACTAGGCACTCACTGTTAGACTCTGGTGCAGATGAGCCTTCAGCTCCCGCCTCCATACTCTCTCCCTGCAGAGCTGCTCTTGAGATTTGCCTATAAGTCCTAAGTGTTATCAGTCCAGTGTCCTTCCCAGTGGCCTTTGGCAGGATGAAGATTCCCCGACTTCTAACTAGACCAAGCAGAGAGGCAGGGAGAGAATCCCGCCAGGTGAAACCAGCTTCACCATCTTGAACTCTCATAAAACAGCAGAAACAGTGAGGAACTTTCAGAAGCTAGGTGTTGGGGAAGTAATGGGAGACCGAAGTGATGAGTAATTAAAATATGAACTGGCTCTAAGGTGAGCCAGTCCTCGGGCCTGAGTGTTCTGTATTTCAGTGTAAGGGAGGGGGCGAGGATGGGTCTGCTTGTTGCTAGAATGGTGTGTTAACACTCTTGGATTTGTCTATGCATCCAGAGGCTTCAAAAACCAGACTTTAGTTCAGAAGGGAATTG
Source organism: Psammomys obesus (assembly GCF_907164565.1). NCBI lineage: Eukaryota > Metazoa > Chordata > Mammalia > Rodentia > Muridae > Psammomys > Psammomys obesus. The sequence continues at coordinate 17,742,240 of NW_026596057.1, read as the reverse complement.
TATATGGCTTTGTGCATGTGATTGCTTGTATACGTCAGCATGCATTTTCTATAAACATTTGCAGGTAAGAGTCAGTAACAAATGTCTTCCTTAGTAGCCTTCCACCTTAAGAATATATAGGTATGTGTGTGTGTGTGTGTGTGTGTGTATTTAAAAACATTTTTCATACAATATATTTTAATCATCTTCTTTCTTCCTCCAACTCCTTCCAGATCCCTGCCCTTACTTTTCTACCTATGAAACTTCATGTTCTTTCCCTCTCAAAAATGAACAAACAAAAACCGATAAGACAAAACACACACACACAAAACATGGATTCTGTTTTGTGTTGGCTGACCACTCCTGGCCATGGGACCCGCCCTGAAGCTTTGTTGATGTACCTGGTGAGGTTCCGATGAAGAAAACTAATTTTCTCTTTCTCAGAAGGTATCAAACCAGAGGTTCCTTTAGTTCCAGCAGTGAACTTCTGAGTGTGAAGCCAGCCTAGTCTACAAAGCCAGTTCCAGGAGAGCCAGGGATACACAGAAAAACCCAGCCTCATAAACAAACAAACAAATAAACAAAAGAGCAAACAGTATGAGTCTTAATAGATCCCAGTAGTGGGCAGCAGGCATGCAGAGATTTCTTTAAGTGGGGCGGTGGAGGCGCAGGCCTTTAGTTCCAGCACTGGGGAGGCAGAAGCAGGCGGATCTGTGATTTCAAAGCCAGCCTAGTCTATAGAGTGAGTTCTAGGACAGCATACACAGAGAAACCCTATCTTTAAAAAGGAAGGAAGGAAGAAAGAAAGGAAGGAAAGAAGGAAGGAAGGAAAGGAAAGGAAAGAAAAGAAAAAAGAAAAGGAAAGGAAAGAAAAGAAAAAAGAAAAGAAAAGAAAAGAAAAGAAAAGAAAAGAAAAAAGAAAAGAAAAGAAAAGGTGAGATTTTGTATCCACTGCTCCTCTCTCCCTTCTCTTTGTCTGGGTTGATCTTGCATAGGGGCCGTGCTCTCTGTCACAGACTGTGCGTTCACATGTGCGTCATGACACCTTGCATCTGGAAGACTGTTTCCTTGGAATCACCCACCACCTTTGGCTCATAAAACCTTCCTGCCTCCTCTTCCGAGAAGGTCCCTGAGCTTTGAAGGGAGGGCTTCGGTAAGGACCTTTCACTTAGGACTGGGTGTCTCTGCACGTCCTCTGCCTTAAGTTTTAGAACAGGGTCTCTCTCGGTACCTAGAGCTTACTGGGTTTGCTAGGTTGGCGAGCCAGCCCCACGAATCCCCCTGCCTCTGCCTCCCCAGAATGGGATTCAAGAACGAACAACCATGCCTGAGTTTTGTTTGTTTGTTAGTTTACATGGCTGATGGCAATCTAACTCAAGTCCTCAAACTTGCATGGCAAATGCTACCAACTGAAAGAAATAAGACCTTAGAAATATTAAATGCAGAGTAACCTTTAAAAGCACGATTGTTTTAGAAATCAAACACGTTTCTCTGTGTTCCCCCTTAACGCGTCTTCAGGCCAGGTAGGCGTGAGTCTTTATTTGGGAATGAAGACATGCCATATGATCTGTGTCATTTGTTGGCAGACATAGCTTTTTCACTTCACTTCCTGAAGTGAAAAAAAGCTATTGACTAAATTGAAAGGAACCCCAAGCAATATTTACAGTTCCATCATATTAGTCGGCTCGCATGTAAATTATTTACATATTTTTCTGTGTTGATTGCAGTCTCTTAGCAAGAACTGAAGTCGGGCTGGGTGAGCCCTCCGACTTTGATATTTTAAGTTGTTCTTTTCAATCTTATGCCCCTTTTCCAGTCTGTTCTAGATCCTTCGTGTTTTCATATAAATGTTAGGATAGACTTGTCAGGTACTTCAAAAATGCCTGGCTAGCTTTTGAATACAGAGATGTTGACTGTAGGCATTAAATTGGGGGAAAATGGACATCTCAGGCAGTAGCGAGCTACATATTCTATAATCATGGCATGCTTGTTCATTTTTAAAACAGGTCTTCTTCAGTGTCTCAACAGCACCTCAGAACTTCTGGCGTAGAATTTTTGAATGTCTTTTGTTAAGTTGATCCCCTTCATTTACAAGTTGTTCAATGCTTAAATACAGACATAAAATTAGTTTTCTTAAATATTGACCTATCTCATAAGCCATGTTACATTTTCTTACTACTTCTAGCATTTCTTTGGCAGGTTTTTCAGTAGTTTCCTTTGTACGTGGTAATGCTCTCTTGTGAAGAAAAGATTGTGCCACTTTTTTCTGTTTATATTTATTGATGTTACTGTTTCACTCTTCGACCTTATAAAACTGGCTTGCAAAACTACTACAGTGTTGAGCAAAGGATATGAGACTAGCTACTCATGCTTTATTCATGAAACTATGTGACCTAAAACTGCTGCCCTCAGCCAGGAACCTCCCTTCAGGGCCTCTGACATGTCAGATCTTGGCACTTATCTGGAAGAAACAGGCAAAAGTTATGGTAAAAAGGCAGGAAAGGGTTTTAGGAAAAAATGTCACTTTGAGAAGATGGAAATTATGCATTTCATCCCTAAAATGATGATGTGAGTTTTAGTTTCAAACAGAGAAGGAATTGGGGTGTTTGTGAGACAGGAATCCAGTCTTAAGCCGTCTTAGTTGAACTGTGACCTGATTAGTCATGACTTCAGCTCTGGTCCTGCAAGGAGACCTCTGGAAATCATTTCGCTTGCTGGGTGGGGACAGTCTGGTTCCTGTGAGGTCATCCCTCCTACTTGGGGATGATTTTGACATCTGTCTATATGGGTCTGCTGTTCCTGGAATCCAAGGTGACGACAGTTTCCAGACAACAAGTGAAGATTTTCCGGGATCTTCTAGAGCATCTGGAACCGGACATTATAAAAACAGACAGTCACATAGATGCCTCTTACCTTTGTGCCTTCGTCCTTAAAGGGGGTTAGATAGGTTAGGTGTGACCAGGTCTAACACATACTCCTTCAAGGAGGATGGATACACAGTGAAGGTGAGGATGCCTGGCTTCCTCCTGCTATGTAGTCCAGGCTGGCCTTGAACTCAGAGATCCACTTACTTCAGCCTCTCCATTGCTGGGACTAAAGGCCTGTGCCACTAAACTCGTAGCCATTCACCGTGTTTGAGTCACCTTGTGGGCCCCAAGGGCCCCTTTTTAGCAGACATAGTTTCTTAGTACCTGCTACAAAAATTTCGTTCTTATGTATGTTATTAGCTGTACGATTTTTAGAAATGCCCCTTTCCAGGTTGGGTACCTCCTCTTTATTCCTACCTTAATGAAAATGTTTTTATGGATGGCTATTGTATTTAGTAAAAAAAAAAATTATATGGTGCACTTACACCCTAAATTGTGTACATTTTCTTCTTTATACTATCGCTATAATGAATTATATTGGCTAATATTCAAATATTAAATCAACTTTGAACTTTGGGAGTCAACTTGGTTGACATTAATATACTTATTTTTTTTTATTGTGCTCATAAGTTGTATTAGAATTTTGTTTTAGTATTCATGAGGGAAATAAGTTTGGTTTTTTATTTCTGTAGTGTCTTTGTTTTTGTTTTGTTTTGCTTTGTTTTGTTTTTTTGGAGACAGGCTTTCTCTGTGTAGCCATGGCTGTCCTGAACTCTCTTTGTAGACCAGGCTGGCCTTGAATTCGCAGAGATCTGTCTGCCTCCCACAGCGCTGGCATTACCAGCATGCACCACCGCACCTGGCTTTCTTTAGGTGTCTTCATCAAGCTTTGTCATTAAAATTATGGGGGTCACAAATAATCTTTTCTTGTAGCTTTGAAAATAACTTAAACATTCTGTTACTTCTCCTATGTGAAACAACGTAGAACAGGATGTTGATGTGGGCGGTGAAAGGCGCTCTCAGGACACAGAGGAGTAAACCATTTATGGCGATACAGTATAAGGCTACAGCAGGCGTGTTGTCATGACTGGGTCTATGGAACTGTCAGGGCCAGAAATCTTCTCTAGCAGACTAGAGGGAGGTTCACAGTTCATAGATCTTCCTCAGGGACCGTCTGTATGGAGCCATGTACCCAACATCGATAGGCAGGCATCACACTATCTTTTTTAAGTAGTAAATTTTATAGTCCAAGTTGTTTTTCCTGAAACAGGCCGTGGTTCATTAGGGGTTAGAGTCTAGATATCTGCTTATGACTTCACAAGTCACCAAGTCACAAGGCTCCAAGTGGGCACAAACTAGCGTATGTTTGACAGTTTAGCCTTTCATATGAGCCTTGTACTGCCTAATTTCCCTTTTAGTAGAAACAGCATCTATCAAACAATATCTTGTTTGATAGAATGGGCTCGTGAAATCCGCAGTACCTGGGTGGTTTTTGTTTTGTTCTGGTGAGCTGATAGCAAAGTAGCTTAAAAAAATAGGTACATACAGGACTGGAGAGATGGCTCAGCAGTATTTGCTGCTCATCCAGAGGACCCACATTCAGTTCCCATCACCCACCTGGTGAACCGCAACTGTCTGTAGCTTTGGTTTCATGGGATCAAATGTTCCCTTCTGACCTCTGTGGGCATCACACATGCCCATGGTGGAAATACATGCATGCAAGCAAAGCACCCATGCATATAAAAGGAAAATAAAAAATCTAAAATAGTTTAAAAATAGGTACTTATTCAAAATTCCCATTTCCTCCCTTTTTGGCTTGAAAAGTTGTGCTTCTTCAAATGGTGAGTAGTATTTATTTGAATTGTTGAAGTTATATAGACCTAGGTAAAATTATTGAATTTATATAGAAGCAGAGCTGTTGAATTTATAGAATGTACAGAAATAAAGTTATTAACAATAATTTCTTATGCCCCTCTTTTTGCCAATACAATTTATAGCAGTATTTCCTCTTTTTCAATATTAATTTTTTTTATTACTATCAATCTAGCTAGTAGTAGCTTGGCAGTTTTTTTTTTCAGTGGACAGCTGTTGATTTTGTTAAACTCTTTTATAGTTTATTTACTATTTCCTTGATTTCTTATCTCCAGTATCTCCCCTCTTCAATATATTAAATTTTTTTCCATGAGCCTATATATAAACTCAATGATTTCAAACATTCCCCTTCTAGTTTCTATCACTTTGGGTCACTCATTATTGCCTTGAAATCTGGGGGCTAAGATATTTTATTTATAGTTTCTGAATAGATGTTATATTAAGACTTGTCTAATAAGAGTCATCCCACTATCGGAACTGGAATTAAGGCGCTGTCTTTTAATATAAGTTCTAAACGTCATGATCTTGGCTAACTGTTCTAACTAAATTGTCAATTTCTTCATCCGTAAAGAGGGCCTGTAGGATAACATACACCTTAAGAGGATATAGTGGAAAGCATAAGAAACACCCGGAAAAGCAGGGCACATGAATTTCCTTTCTTGACATTACTACAACCACTACAACCAAAAGAATAACACCCATAGCAAACACTTACTTCCCAATCAAAGTCAAGAGATCCTACTGAGACGTTTTAAATTTTCACAGCTAGGCAGATGAGGAACCTGATATGCAGGCCTTCGTGTCTCCTCAAGAATCTGTCCCAGAAGCCCCTGCCTGTTAGGAGTCTCTGCGTTGTCTCCCACTCTAAACAGTAGCTTCTCTGACCAAGGAAGTCAGCACAGCTTATCTATAAGGACAAAAAAAAATTTTTTTAAAGGCAGTTTGATACCATGTGAAGGTAACAGTGCTAGAGACTCCTGCCCACCCCCCCAGCCCCCAGCAGTGGGCTCCCATGGAGCAGGTCTCAAATTAAACCTGAAAGTGGTTTGTAACCGCCAGAACAGTCAGCCTTGGGCTTCACCACACACACACACACACACATACACACACACACACACACACACACACACACACACACACACACACACACACACACTGTTCAGACCCTTTCCATATTTCTCAGTTGGGCCGTTTGCTTTCTTCATATTGAGTTGTGTAAACTACTTGTGTGGTTTGGATATTAGCCCTTGCTAGATGTATTTGTTGCAAATGTGTTCTTCAACCCATGAGCCCTCTCCTTACTCGGTCAGGTGTGCGGATGTGTATCGGTTTGATGCAATCCCACCGGCAGACACATGATAAACCTCCCAGCATCGCTGAGCTCTAAGAAAAGTGCAGCTTCACAGCACCGTGAGGTATTCACTCTGCTTGTCAGGGTGGCTGTTATCTGTCACAAGAGCTAGTAGCGATGTGAATTTGTACAGCATTTATGGGAAACGGTGTGGAGCAGAAGCAAACAGAGAGGGCACGGAGCTAAAGGAAATAACTCAGATCCGGAAAGACAAATACAACAAATTTCCACTCTCATTACCTTATCTGCTGAAGCGGAGAGTGGAATTGTAATGACCAGACTCTGGGGTCAGGGGATATGGGGGGGGGGGTTACAGCGCTGGAGGTTCAGTGAGACAGCAAGGGCGGGGTCTTTGAGATCTATTACAGTGCGGCCTGATGACTATTAACAGCGATGTGCTGTCATCAGGGTCTCAGAGTTGCTGAGAGATTCGCCTCTACCCATACTTACCGTTAGAAAATAAACATCTGGGCGATGAGATTTGCTTGTTTGTTTAATTTTCTCTTCTACATATATGGCAAAGATCACATTGCATCTCTAGAAATGTATACAGTTGTGGGGCACCGTGTGGTTGCTGGGAGTTGAACTTGTAACTTGCCAGTTAACACCTTTTGAAAGGAAGGAGTGTCCCTTGAGAGATCCTATGTTGTGACAGGTGGCGTTGTCTTCCAGCATTTGCTTCTGTGGAGAGGTACTGAGTTTAGATTCAAGAAGAGGGGGTGTTCCTGAAAACAAGGAAGCTTTTGTTATATCCTTTCCCCTGGATGCTGGGAAAGAGTCGGGGTACAGGAGAGGGTGCTGGCTGCAACCAACAGCAGCTCAAACATCCAGGTTCCAGATAGCTTCTCCCAGCCGTGAGGAGAGAACAGTACCAGAGGGAGAAGGCCAGGGAACTACAGGGCATGTGGTGTGGTGTGGGGATGTTTTCCATGAGATGCTGAACTTGTACTTCAGGTCTGAGTTAGAGCACTCTCTCTCTCTCAAGACTGGATTTCTACTCTTTGCCACCTTCTTTCCAGGTATCTGAGAACTGTCCTACTTGTGTAGTTGTTTTCTGAGCTGGGGGCTGCGGAGGTCCGCTAAAAAACTGCAGATTCAAAGGTGGCGCCCTGCTTGCCTCTCCTTTCAGAGCTGAGCCCTAGTCTCTGACCCCTGGGACATGAAGCACAGCAGCAGCTGGAGGTGAGGAGGTGTGGTTTTGCCCATCCACTCTGAGCAGGGTAGACAGCTCACTGGAAAATCCACAGCAAAACAACAGAAATGATCCTGGTGAGGGCGGCATTGACTGACCGCTCAGCCTGGAATTGCCAGTCAGTCCAAAGGGTGGCTGCTGGGGACAGAGGGGCAGGGCGACTTTGCGTGGTAAATGCTTGGTTTCCACAGTGGGCTTGACAGGATCTTCACAGCGTTCCGGAGAAGATAGTTGGGGAAGCATTAGCTTTCCGTTGTATTTTAGACAGAAAAAGAGTAGCCCCAAATAGCCTATTTGATGTACTTTGTTTCCAAGCTGAACATCCCTTAAAAAAAGAAGACTATGTCTAAAAAAGTTTGGAAACCAGCAATGGGACTCGGAACTCTAAGAGGAAGAAGACTGACGGAGGATTGAGCTATAATCCCTTCAGGACGGCAGAGAAGCGCAGTGTGAGGTTACATGTCACCGAAAGCTTAACCCATGTGATGTCAAAACCAACCAAGAAGGAATAGGCTTGCATCATATCATAAAAATTAAGCAGCTAAACCCAAGTTCGGGAGTTCAGTGTGACAGGAGAGTAGCAAGTGTGCTGTGGTTTGGATGGGATTTAGCTGTGCCCTCCCTAAGACATCACGTGATTTGAGGCTTGGCCTGCAGGGTGACAGTTCTGGGGGATGGTGGGACATTCAAAAGATGAGACCTAGTTGGGGGGGGGGTGTCTTAGGCCTTTCCCTAGCAGGCCTTGGAAAAGGAGCAAGCCCAGGCTCTCTTGTGGCCTCTGCATTCTAGCTCAAGATACAACCTTTCTTCCAAATTCATCACGATGTACTTGGCTTCCACATCAAAGAAGTTTCTCTGTTTCTTACCAGCGGACACAGTAAAGAACAACGGAGGCTAATAGCTAGCAAATGCTGGACACTTACCCAGCGCATACTTCACTTTAACCACATGTGCTTCCCTGAACCGTCCATTGGGAATCAGCCACGAGAGGAAGCAGAGATAAATGAGCTCAGTTATGCTCTGTAGTTACAAACACAGACTCCCCGTAGGAACATATGCCAAAAGTGACTCTAGCTTGACAGTGACTGATCCCCAGCTCAATGTCTGCCAGAAGACAGCTCAGAGCTCCATTCTTGGTCTCACCCGGGGTCATCCTTTGCCCAGGAGACCACTCTCCTTTCTGTTCTCACAGCAAGCAGGGTTGGGGAGACCACAGCAGGCATCCTTTGCAAAGGTCACAAGGTGGAAATCATTAGCATATGTGTCAAACACAGGGCACGAGGCATGCTGCAGATGGTACCACTCATGGGGGGAAAAAAGTGTGTGTTTCAAGAGAACTCCACTGAACTAACTCCAACTCTGAAGGCAGTCATAGGCACTGGGCGGGCTACCGGTTATTGACTGGTATTGAAGATAAGCGGCTGAGCGCACAATTTATTTCAATGCTCAAAATGTGGTGTTGTGATCTGACCACTTATTGATGAGCTCCTGCATTGATGGGTCAACGTCCCTGGGACACCCTAGGGCCTGGCCTCCCTACTGGAGGATCAGCTCTGGAAACTTCAGCCCTCACCAAGAAGGGAGCTTTTCAGTATTGCTTAGTAAAACAACCTGACAATAGTTCAAAGGAAGTGGCCTACACTTGTCACATTTCCCCATGGATTCCAGCTGATACACAAACTGCATGGGCTGGCACACGTTAGACAACAGACACACCTTCAGAAGAAAATCTTTATGAAAGACGCGGAGGGTTTTTTTTTTGAGATTTAAATGAAACTTTGTGGAAACACGGCCCAAAGCCTATCAGGGAGGAATATGTCAACCACAGATTTTAAGACATTCATCCAGAGGATGAAGCACTGAGGAAGAACAGTGCCGGTCCAGATGTGAGCTTCTATGTTCCCAGACAGTAAGTTCCCAGCTGGCTGATGATAGCTTGAACCCCTCCTCACTTACGGGTGTAACTGCTCAACCCTGCCCCTACTCTCCCTTAACAAATTATTTAATACTTTGGTTATAATAAACAATTTATATAAGATTTGGGGCTGGTGAGTCCCGAAGCGACTGCTCCTGGGTTCTCTTACTCCTCGACATTAGCAGTTTAGCCAAAGTTTTTCTTATTATCTCCCCAGCCCAGCAAGGCAGCAACATATGTGGACAGCTGACATTTACCCAAACATAAAAGGAGGAGGAGGAGGAGTCACTCACTGCCTTTGTGTTATGATTTCTGATTTCTTGGTTGGTGCCAGGCACATTTCTAGGTCCCAAGAGCACAGGAAGAAGCAAAGTAAATTCCGAGCCCCAGAGAGTCACCCCCTTTATTTTACTTATTCATTTTGTGTGTGTGGGTCACACTTGGTGACCAGAGGAGGCAGTGTGGGTATCCTGCTCTCTCATTCCCTTCTTTATTCCTTGGAGACAGAGTCTCACACTGAGTTGGAGCTAAACTGGCAGCCAGCAAGCCCCAGCGATGCTCCTGTGTGCCCTCAAGACAATGATGGGCTTGCAGGTACATGTGGCCATGCCCACCTTATCACTTGAATTCTGGGGGTCCCAACTCAGATCCTTATGCTTTTGTGCATCAAGTTCTAATACCCCTCAAACCATCTCCCCAGCCTCACCCTTCTTCTTTTAATGAACACTTAACTGATAGAGATGAGCTTGAAGTGGGATACCTAACCATCTCTTTATGGACCAGATATGGGTGATTTAAAAGTCGCTCTTTGTACCCCATCTCAAGCACTCACTCCTGTTCATCCAATTGCGAGTACAAACAGGTCCCAAGACAGCTGTAATGTGACTAAGGGAAAGGGGACCTCTCCACATCTTCCACATCTTCATCTCAAGATGGATTGATTACAACCTAATGCTGACAGACAGCAACTGCAGTGATAAGCCTCCCCGACTGTGCTCAGGTGCTGTTTATCAGTACATATGCTATGGAGGAGGGATGTTAGCTGTAGAAGTCACAAACACTAAAGACATTTCCCGAGAGCATTTCAGAGCAGAAGCGGGGTAGGCATGAGTGATTGACTGGCAGATAGACCACTCAGAAAAGCTGCCTTAGAAGTGGAGGAGACAGTGTTTCAGGCAGCAGCGGTAGAACACCTTTAATCCCATCACTTAGGCGGGTGGGTGGGGCAGAGGCAGGAGGCTGTCTTCGAGTTCAGGGCTAGCCTGGTCTACGTAGCAAGTTTCAGGCCGGTAAGACACTGTCTCAAAATGAGACGGTGTTTCGGAGATGTTTCCAGTTAGAGTTGGTGTCCAGCTGACAAGCAGATTAGAGATATCTCATGTGATAAAATGGGCCTTAGTCATCTGAAACATGTTGGTGACAAAGCAAAGAATGGCTTCCGCCAAAGGGTGGAGGGAGAGGCTATTTGGAAGAGTGGAAAGGATGGGTCTCCATGAAAGGCACTAAACTCATCCCTTAGTGGCCTTGTTTTTACCCTATCACACACTCCCCTAAACACCCCCCCCAGATAGCCCCAACATCACTTACACAATAGATGAGCAACTTCTTAACACTCACAAAATCATCTGTCTTAGGGTTTTTTGTTGCTGTGAAGAGACAATTCTTATACAGAAAAATATTTAATTGGGCTGGCTTACTGTCTCAGAGGTTTAGTCCATTATCATCTCTGCAGGAATCATGGCGGCATGCAGGTCCGAACCTGGGCTGTAGTTGCTTCTATCACAGTTGGTCTTCACCACTGGATTATTCCCCAATAGACAGTGTCTCTTAAACTGCGCACCACTCTTACCTGGAATTCCACATCGCACTCCCCTCATCCATTATGCTCTGGTCCTCAATTCTTGTGGTTGAATGGATGAGAAGACAAGGGACGGGACAGCTGCACGATATCAGTACAGACCAGCTCTGGGGTGCTGGATCTCTAAGTCCCCTTCAATGGGACTTGACAGTAACCTGCAGTTCTCACTTGTGAACTGTCTGGACAAGTTCAAAGAAACTGCTATGTAAGGCATTACGTAAGAATTCTCTCTCGCCAGCCGTGGTAGCACAGGCTTGTAATCCCAGCATTTGAGAAGCTGAGGCAGGAGGATTGTAAGTTCCAGACTAGCCCGGGCTACATACCTGGTCAGATTTTGTCTCACTGTACCAAAGAACTTTCTCCCTTTGCAAGAATCTCTATCCTTTTTTGTTGGTTAAAGTTGTCCATGGTTGTTACTAATTAAATGATCTAATGTTCAATTAGAGAAAAGAAATTAAAGGTGTTGCATTTTGTTGTTGTCAAAGTGCTTTATTTTGTTGGTCTGGTGCTGCTTCATGATAGACAAGTTCGGGAGAGTGAAGGTCTCTGACAGCGATGGATTCTTTTATTGATCTGGCAGGTGTGTCCAGAAGGCTTCCACTCAGCCTTACACCCAGTTCCCAGCAGACTTCTGCCGGCCGAACCGAGCCATCATCTGGATGATAACAGGCTTGGCTCCGTGATTCCTGGGGCGACACATCTATTTTCACTCTTCTGGTGCAACAGGAGGCTTCCTTTCTAAGTCTCTGTGATGCTGTTTTCTAATGAGATGTCTTGACACAGCAGGTGTTCCAGTCCTGAACATTGCTTTTTCTTTAACGTGCCAGCTAGCTGCCTGCCTTTGAGCCGGGCAGGCTTCTCATACGAAACAAGCAAACACCCAGAAGATACCTTGCCCAGTTAGTGCTTGACACCTTGGGGGGTGGGGAGAGGGAGGCATTGGGACCTGTTTATCATCTACCTGCCCTCTCTTGGCATAATCTTCCCTTCTGCCATTTCAGCTAAACTTAGAAAGAAAACATTGCTGTTATATGGCCCAATTTTTCTTTATTCCATTAGAAGCCAGGGACGCTGTAAATGCAGACTACACAGATGGAACGTTTCATTTCTGTCCGGCCTCACAAGGTACCTCATAAGGCAGAGATTTTTCCATTCGCCTTGCTTTGTAGGGAAAGAAGCCTTCCCTGAGAACTGTGGAAGCTGAGGTTATAACCGGATAAATGAAGCCAAGAAGTCGGAACAGGAGTCCTGTTTTCACCTCTCCCCATAAATTTTCATCCTCAACAATTGCTTTTTGGAGATCCCGGGTGGCTGTCACTTAGGGTATGAAGGTACTGAATAGGGTACACTTAGGGTGCACAGTGGGGCGAGAAGCCACAGCCCTCGCTGAGCTTGGAGAGATTTCAGCACAGAGCAGGACCCCCTGCCTCCCGTGGGTGGCCTAGTCAGTGCCCCAGCTGCAACGTGCAGAAGAATTCCACGCCCCAAAGGCCCAGTGCTACCCTCCCAGCCCCACTGCACGATAAGGTTCAGCCCAGAGGCAGCGAACAGCAGGGGCTCTGCCACCCACACCTCCAGGGTCTGGCTGTGCTCCAGTGGGTGGACCCCGGGGGCGAGTAAGCGCAGGGCAGCTCTTACCAAAGAGCTCTTCTGTCGATTGTCCCCAGTGGGCCTGCTGGCATCGTGTGCATCCTAGGCGAAGCCATCTGCCCTTACCTTGCAGCTGGAAAACCCAGGGACTGAAAGTTTGGCAGAGACCAACCCCAGAAGGTCTGCCGAGGAAACCCTGCCTCTCTTGATTCTCGAAGAGTCCCCCGGAGCAAAGAACAGCGCTCATGCTCCAGACACCTGCCAGGCAGAAGAAAAGAAACACGGATCTCCTCATGAGCCCAGTTGTGGGGAACACAGCTCCCCACTGGCCACACCTCAGGGAAGCCGAGCCTGCCTGCTGGGGTGTTGTGCTCCAACCGAAGGCGCAGATGCTGGAATTGGTCAAGAAACCCAGAGGGCAGAGGATTCCGGGGGCAAGCATGCAGCCTACCGTGGCGGGGATATATGCACAACACATGGATTCTAGAATCCAGACATACTGATATTCAAGGCTCAGCTCTGCTCCTGAGTGTGGCTAATTTGTACCCGTCATTGTGCGAAGGTTTCCTTCCATTACTGTGTCATTTACTGCTCATAGCAACCCTTTAAGAAAAAAAATAGTGTAAAGGATTCATTTGGTATGAAATCGACAGTCAGTTCAAGTACTTGCTTCTGGACACACTCCTTAGCCCACAGCTTAGTTTTAAGGAAAGGCCGCATTTTTTCCATTAGATAAGAATGAAAAAATGCCTAGTGTGGGGACAAAAGTGGTCCTTACAGTCAGTGAGTTCCTTAGCGCTCTAAAACTGGACCAGACACATGCCAGCGGAAGGGCTTTTGAAAAGACTAGAGGTAATATACACAAGAGTGGTGCATAGAAAAGTGTGGGGAGGGAGTCCACCCCCGCCTTTGGTACCCAGCAGAGACTTGACTGGGGATGGGGATAATGTTCAGAGCCCATGCTTCAGTCGCTGTTTATTTTAGATTAAATCTTTTCCAGAGACATACACTAAATTAAAATAAAACAGTTGTTGAATCTGAATGGGCATGGGATTTGTTTGTATTTTTATACTTCCCAAATGAAAAAGAACATACTATTTTCTTATTATAACTATAATATCCATTGATGTATTACCCTTGAAAAATAAAGACACTGCCAAAAAAAGAACTGGGGAAAATGTCCATTCACCAGTGTTCAAAGATGACTACTGTTAGTTAGTTTTTTGTTTTGTTTTTTCTTACTGTGATTCGTTAGTGTATCTGCCATTTTGCAGACTTGGTCTCATTCTGCTCACTCTGCAGGTTGCTATCCTACGCTCTGCTCTTAAAATTAATACTGCACTCTTCATGGCTACTCAAGTCTCCTCTATAAAATGTTGCAATACTCGCGTGCGACCTGCACACATCCCCGCTTGTACTTTTTTAAAAATTAATTTATTTTTTTATTCACTTTACATCCTGGTTGTCATCCCATCCCTCCTCCTCTCCCAGTTCTGCTCTCCCTTCCCCCACAACCTCTTCCTCAGAAAAGAGGATCTCCCTTTCCCATCTACCCTACCTCATCAAGTTGCATCAGGACTGAGCATGTCCTCTTCCCCTGTGGCCTGATAGGGCAGTCCCACCAAGAAGAAGTGATCAAAAAGCAGTGTCTGATGCAGTCCCCACCTCCCTTACTAGAGTACCCACACGAGGGAGATTCAAGCAGAGGACCCAGAGACTGAAAAGAACACCTTCTAACTAGACTAGCCTCCCAGTAAGGGAGAGGGGAACTCCAAACCATCCACAGAAACTTCAACCCCAAATTTACCCTGCCTACAAGATATGCAGGGAAAAAGACAGAAGAGATAGAGCAGAGACTGAGAGGATGCTCAACCAATGCCTGGCCCAATCCTCACTTGTACTTTAAAACATCTCTAGATTACATCTAATACCCAATACACTGTAAATGCAAATAAATAGCTGTTGTACTACACTACACAGTGAATAACGCATGAAAAAAAGTCTATAGATCCTCAAAACAGCCACTCTTAAAAAAAAAAAAGTATCTTCTTGGCTAACTAGATGACTCAGCACCAAAGCCTAAAGACCAGAGTTAACTTCCCAGAACCCACAGGGTGGAAGGAGACAACCATCTCCTGCAATTCGTCCTCTGACTTAAATGCATGCTATAGCATCCCCCCCCCATAAATAAATGAATATAATAAACACACTTTTCAGGATTTTCTGGCCTAGGTAGATGGCTCAATGGGTAAAGCGCCTTCACTTTTGAAAACATTAAAGCCCTGTGTTTGGATCTTCGGCATCAACAGAAAGGAGCCAGGCATGTTGGTGCACGTTTGTAACCCTGGCAGAGGATGGGGCAGAGAAAGGTGAATGCCTGGAGTTCTCTGGTCAGCCAGTCTAGCCAGTCAGTGCGTGCTGGGTCCAGTGAGAGAGCCAGTGAGAGGACAGCTTGAGGTACCCAGGCAGCTGGAAAGATGGCTCGGTGATTAAGAGTACTTATTCTTGCAGAGGACTGGGGGTCCAATTTCTTCCTCTGCCCTTGGAGGGCACCAGGCAGATACGTGGTACACATATATACGTGCATGCAGAACACTTATAAAATAAAAGAGACGGGCATCTGATGTCGACCTCAGGCTTCCACAGACACAGTTCTGTACACATGCAAATTCTACACTCAGTATTTTAAACCTATGGTTGGTTGAACGTGTGGCTGTGAAATTCAACAAGAACTGTATACCATAAACTTTTCAACATACTTTGAATAGTTTTAAGACACATAATAAGGAATGGTTGCTTTCCAGTTTTGTTTATGAAGTAGTTTATCGCCTACGTAATAGAAAAAAAAAATCATGTCTATAAGAACACCACTGGGCTGGAAAGATGACTCAGTGGTTAAGAGCACAGGCTGCTCTTCCAGATGACCCAGGTTTGATTCCTAGCATCCAATGGTGGTTGGGTAACTGACTGTAATTCCACTTTTAGGGGATCTGGTACCCTCTTCTGGCCTCTGAAGGCATGAGGCATGCCTGCAGACAAAGCACCCATGCTCATAAACAACAACGGGAATAGGGGTACACTATTTTGCCAAATGGGCAGAGTACCTACTGTTTTCTGCATAGCACAGGCCACAGAGAAGGTGACAGATGTCTAGGGGTAGGCATGACTTATAAGGCAAAGAAGGAGTAGTTGGCTTTGTGAGGACTGAATGAGCTATGCGCTATTATAAGACAGTGGAGGCTGTGCTGAGTAATGGCAGAGCCGTGGCACTCGGGGTAAAGGTCCTGGAAACTTGGAAGACACTCCTGTCTACCATGCGCTGGACCCAGGTGTTAGAAGATCTCAGAGGCTAATTACTCCATAATCAGGAACTTTGCAAGCTTGCTGCTAAATGGTGTAAACTTTTATTGGCAGCTTCAAATCTGTTAAGCCGGGAGCCTTTATACCCCAGAATTTTGACCTCATCAGGTGCTATTTGTTTTTCTATTCATTTACTTTACAGAGATAGCTGACTCGAGGCACCCTGGAAGGGATGGTCCAAAGACAGATTTCCCTACTTTGGTAAGGGTTTGGAGGTTGCAGAAACCAGTAACATCGTAGCTTTTGTTGAGATGGTGTGTGGCTAGCATGAGCTAAGATCTTGGCCCACTTGCTCTTCCTGTAACTGGAAGGTGATTAGAGCATAGGCTCCGGGGAACCCACAGGGACAAGCCATGGGGGCTTTGGTTATCCCTCTAACACAAAAAGACAGATTGGAGGATGAGATGAGGAGAGAGAGATACTCGCCACTTAGCCTAACAAAGCCCTAGTCATGTAAGTGAATGGGAAGTGTGGGGCTGGAGATTCATTCCTGAGCGAAAGAGTTGGAAAAACAGCTGTTACGTGGATGCCTCTGCAAGGGTGCTTCGAGGGGCCAGGCGGCAGGATCAGAACAGGACCTCAGGTCCCCCTCCTTCTTCTGACACCATCACTTACCTCTGAGAGCTTTCCTATGCTCTAGGCGCCTAGGGACAGCCTATGTATCCTTCCTTTCCACTTCCTTACTGTGCCAATGTACCCTCTGTCTCTTGCAGTTTGGATACTCCATTCGAGACCTAGCGCAGAAACGAGCCTCTAGCGTTTACTAGAGATAAATGCTTGTGAAGGGTAGGGAAGAATGAGAGCCAGCAAAGAACTTCTGTGAGGTCTCAATAAAGCCCTACCGAGGGACAGTCACAGTGCGCGGTACGCCTCTCGGTGTCACGTGCCGCTCGGGTCAGGATTCGGGAAGCAGGATTTCTCAGTGCCCACATGAAAGCTTGCCTAGGAAGGGAAAGTGGACCTCTGCAACTGAAGAAAAGCCTGGAGGAAGCATCCACGCGTCTATAGCGGGTTGCCTGCTGGGGAGGCGGCCGTGAGGTCACAGTGTCCCTTTCTTTCCTTAAGAAAGGAGCAGCCTCCTTCATTCCCTTCAGCCCTGCCGCTCTTAGAAGAAATTTCCCAAAGGGCTGGGACACGCAAAGGGTATGGGGGTGTGGTGAATGTGTGTTACAGCTAATGTGAGGTGCCTCGGTCATGGGGGCTCTCAGAAGCCTTGCTTCAGGCCTGGCTCCATCAGGTGGGCCTGCCCATATCTGCTCACGCCTTCACGCCAGATCCACTACCCATGACCAGGAAAGAAGACAAGGCTAACAGCACAGCACATGGCTGCCTCTCCCCGGCTCTGTTTCTTGTCCCAGGATCACCCCATTCTTAGCATTACTCAACAGTGGAATAATCGTGCTTTTCCTGGAGATGCCATTTTACACCACCAGGTGGCACTTAGGGGAAACACATCTATCTCCCTCTCTTTTCTCAGCATTTTGGCCTGTTTACTCTGACAGAAAGGTCTTGCTTGGCCCAACTGCTGTAGGCCAGTCTTCTTTTGTTTTGGTTTTTTAACTACATCATACTTGTAATTTGTTCCTACAGAATAACTCCCACCCAGCCCTGTAATTCTTGCAAATAATGCTTTACAAAGTCCTTTTCAGTCTATCAAATTCCAGATTCATTTAGAAAAATGGGAAACATTTCTCTTCTTTTTTTCTCTTTTCTTCCACACCGTAAAAAAAAATCCACAAAACAGGCAGAAAGGAACCCTAACCAAGCCTATAGAAATTGGTTTCTGGCACAGGCAGACATATGTGTTTGCCACCGTCTGTCCTATTTCATAGGCAAAAATATTCCTTTTCTGGAAGAGGGATGATTTTGCAATTTTCTTTGAATGAAATTCTTGAGGACAAAGAGCTTATTCACAGTTCCCCAGAACAAAAGGGAAGTCTACCAGAAGTGCATCTGAATTACCATGTTTTCAAGAAAAAGTGCCTTTCAATGTTGAAATCACTGTTTACTCCAGCTTTTATCCAACCAATTAAAAAATTAGAGAGCAAATTATAGCCATAAGATGCCATGGAGATACAAATAACTTTTAACATAAGGGAAAAAAATGAGCCAGTGAATAAATTAAGAATGGTTTATGTGAGAAAGCTTTACAAATTAAAAATAGGAGAAAACTATAATCTAATCATACTAATAAATACAGTTGCAAAAAGGCTGAATTTAAAATGAGCTAGTAGGATGGTGTATCATAAGAATAATGTTTGACCAAGGAAGTTTTATTCTAGGAATGTAAAAATGGTTTTGAATCTACAAGTGTATGAACATATCTCATCATGTTAGTATATTAGAGAACATTATTATTCTTTAAAACCCTCAAGTATAAATATAAGTAAAATACATGTATGTGACAGACCTAGACAGATATCAACAGCAAACATTGCTGCAGGTTGGTGACATGTAAAGTCATTGAAATCAGCAACGAAAAAGGCATCCACAGGATCACCCTTACAAAGCAATATTATCTACAAACCAATATTCTTAATAGATGCAAGAACACAATGAATCGAAATATTTTCTGCAAGAAGAAGAAAGAAGAAAAGAAGAAGTAACGTGTAAGGAGTTTGGAAGGTACAGTTTTATACCTAGAGGATTCCAGAGACATCACAATACTGGAACTAATGCAACTTTTTAAGGAGGCCACATGGAGTGATACTTTATCAAAAGATCTGTTAAATCGGAAAAAAGTCTGAAAACGTACAGGCTGGGAAAGAAGGCTTCATACTATAAAATAGAATTTTCCAAATGACAGGCATCACTAGTGGAAGTCCAGTTGGAATCTAAGCAGAGTCTTTAAGTTAGACACGGGATTTTCGGAGTCATGTGGGATGTTATATACACAAGTACAGTCATACAATGATGTAGAAAAGTGGGGGAGAGAGAGCTCCTACCAGGAAATAAACCGCTTACTAGCATCATTGTAGTGCGTTTAGTACGGGGTGGTCTAAAAGCATTAATGTTTTTTCGTAAGATCCCCAGAACAGCATAGATAGCTTGAAAATAAAGCTCAACAGTAATTTACTGAATGGAAAAGATGACATCTAATCTCATAAGAGAGAACCGTTTCTATATTGTGATAAATGATGTTGGCTCCAGGTAAAACCCAATAGAAGAAATTAAAGTTGGAGTCCTACCACATACCATAGTAAAAAAAAAATGACTGATTAAAACCTTACAGTGATAAAAAGAACTGTAGATATAAGTATATATACACACTTATATATACTTAGGTGTATGCATATATGTAAATATATGACAATTTTCTTATTAAAGAGAACACTTTTACTAACACAGGGAGGCCCGAAGCTATATCTATATTCCCCTCTCTCTCTACCTAACTATCTATCTATCTATCTATCTATCTATCTATCTATCTATCTATCTTCTGGGCTCCTTGAGTATTGCATACAGGGAAACACATACATTTATGCAGATAAAACATCTATGCACATAAAATAAAAATAAATCTAAAAAAAGAAAAAAAACTGCCACAAGAAACAAATGATAAGCTTGGGAAAATATTCCAACAGAACTGTAGGTGAAAGATTTTTATAGTTAACACCTACATACCAAAGAGGCCTTCATATTGAGACTCAAAAGTCAATCTAACACAAGTGGAAGTGAAATAAACCAAAAAGCGCTTTATAGA
Organism: Psammomys obesus; assembly: GCF_907164565.1. Lineage (NCBI taxonomy): Eukaryota > Metazoa > Chordata > Mammalia > Rodentia > Muridae > Psammomys > Psammomys obesus. The sequence goes on along the minus strand of NW_026596057.1, from coordinate 17,722,553 downwards.
AAACATCTCCAAAACATGTCCACAAACAGACGGGTATGCTGTGTACCCTGAAGGCTGGTGGGATGACTGAGGCAGAGAAGCACCTGCAGAGACAGAGACTGTCTGTGACCTTGGCCAGTATGAAATGCTGTCATGCTTCGGTTTCGTGGTCTTACAGATGGAGATGATCATACTACCGGCAATCCTGGACTGTTAGAAAGATGAAGGCCTAGCATATGCCGTCTGGAGCCTGTACACATAACAAGCCTGGGGCATGGCAAAGCACTGGGAGAACTTCACCCATCCAGCTGAGCTGGCAAACACAGAGTGACTACGCTGCTGCTGGGGACTCATAGTAGAGGTGTGGAAACAGAGCGTCACCGTCATTTGGAGGGTGCTCTGGCAGTGCCGCTTAGCACCTCCAATCTACCACATCCTTTGACTCATCGCTTCAACTCTGAGGGTGCATTTTGCTGATATTCACTGCAAACAACAGGAAGCAAAATGAACACGTAAGGAGAGGGAAATGAGCAAAGTTAAGGTGTATTCCTAATCTCATAATATCGTGCCATCTTTAGTGTTTCATCATATTTTTTTGACATTATGTTTCTAAGTGATTAAAAACAAACTTCAGAGAATGTGGGTGTGGTCGTTTCAATTGAGAATGACTCCCATAGGCTCATATATTTGTATACTTGGTCCCCAGTTGGTAGAACTGTTTGCGAAGGTGTGGCCTTGTTGGAGGAAGTGTTACTGATGGCAAGATTTAAGATTTCAAAAGCCTATGCCGTTCTCAGAAGCTCTCTCTCTCTCTCTCTGTTTCTCTGTTTCTCTGTCTGTCTGTCTCTCCTCCTATTTTCTCCCTCTCTTTGCCTGTGCTTGTGGGTCAGGATTTAAGCTCTCAACTACTGCTCCAGCACCACCCCTGCCTGGCTGCCGTCATGCTCTCTGCCATGATGGTCATGAGCTCACCCTGTGAACTGTAAGCCCCAGTAAGCTCTTTCTTCTGTATGTTGGCTTAGCCATGGTGTCTTCACAGCAATAGAAAAGGAACTAATCATTAGTATTAAGATATATTTGCATAATACATATTGACAACACTTAAATACATGTATATTTATTTGCATATTGTTAAATGGAAACTTGACCACAAGAATAAGTAAGTATGGGGCTGTTACTGATTTCCTATCTGTCTTGTATTTACGTCATGTGTGTATGTATGGAATAAATTCAAACACAAAAAAATATAGGAAGCTAGATGAAATGCATTGACATCCCACTGCTTGTAAATAATCACCATTATTGTCTTAGATTTAGCTTTCCTACATTTCTTTATGCATATTCACAGTGTCTTGTAAATGGAATGAAGGCTGGCCTTTTAAGTCATGTACCCCTTTATAGACAAAATACATCAAATCTAGCGTCATTTTGGGGGAAAAAAAATCTCAGCAAAACCTCACACTGAGGACTCAGTGCATAGGTAAAGTTCTCGACTAGAGTCAGGAGGTGTTGAGACGTGATGCTCATTAAATCAGTAACAAGAATCTGAGCAAGCCATCTCAGCGCCCCAGGCTCCAATTCCTCCTGTAACGGAAGGTTAAGTAGATGATCCTGAGCTCTCCTTCTGCTCTAGCATTCCATGCTAGAGAGAGTCAAAGGGCCTGGGAGAAGGTCAGAATAATAGACGAGAAGGAAGACACACATGAAGAGTCAGCTCCTGTCACCCACATAGCAGCTTTCAACTGTGTAACTCCAGTTCCAGGGGATCTGATGCCCTCTTCTGGGCACCAGACACACAAGAAGTGCACAGACAAGTAAAATAAAATGAATAAATCTAAAAGAGAGTTTGAAGAAAAATAACAAGTCACAAGGCATACATAGGTACACACATATGCATGGAAGTACAGATGAATGCATGTGTACATATGTATTACAGGCTTAATCATAACTAAGTGCTTATTTATTTTCATGCCTGGTATGTTAATTCTGTAGTATTACATATTATATGACATTCATTATATATGACATCCATACGCCTAGCTTATATTTTAAGTACACGTGAATATGTGGATTTGTATATGCGTATGAAAACATGCACAGCAGCACTCGTTTTCCAATTAAAGCTAAATAAGTGAAACTGTTTTAAATAAATTAACATAGCATACTTTATATAATCTTCAAAGGGTTACTTTGTTGTCATAAGGTGAAACAGAGTTTAAAAATAGGACATGAAATTCAATGAGGAGAAAATAAGCCAACAGTGAACCAGCAGAATAATAATGCAGCTTTTTTGGAGGCTCATTTCTGTGCTCTCTATCTCCTGAAAGCCTAAATGGAACTTTTCTATATTAGAGAGGCTTGCACAAGTCCATTTAAACAGGAGCTCCTGAATAAGGCCTCTGGGTTTAAGAGAGAGAAGAGCGGGTATATCTCTCCCCCATGGCGATGCTCCACATTTTCCATTAAATTAAAAGAAAAAATGTGAGTGGAATTTTATCAACGAGGGCATTTTAGAAATGTAAAACCTGAACTTTTACATCCAAATAGAATGAAATGCAAGAAAGCATCTTTTGCTATGTGTGTCTCCGTGGCTTTGGACCATCCTGCCCCAGGAAGAATAACTTAATTCCTCAGCTGTTAGACTTTGAGGAATCCCAGTTACGTTTTAGAACACCATTCAGGGCGAAGTCAGTGATTCAGTCAGATTCTGAAATATTTTTACTAAAAAACAACAACAAAATATCATAAGAAAGTTCCATCTTGTGGATTTGATATTGACCCTTCAGCATAGGTCAACTGTATCAAAACAGACATTCTTTCGTCTTTTTTTTTCTGTATCAAGACAGATCTCACGATGTAGTCTAGGCTAGTCTCAGACTCATGATCCTCTTGCCTCAGCCTTCTGTCAAGTTACAATTCTTTAAAACTGGAAATTTTATAGTTATTCATTCTGTTTGGTAACCTTTACAAACCGTAAGAATATTTAATGGAATGAATAAATGTAAGGTATTTCGAATGACAGAGAGGCTCACCTTTACCTTGGGTAAAGAACAAGAAGGCAAGCAAATGTGGAGGAGAATTTGGAGAGTGATATTTTCATGACATAAACGTATATTATTCACCATGTGTCTAAGACAGGAATGTGTTGTCCGGGTCAGGATGACTGTCTTGCTAGAGACCAGAATGGGGGTGAGAAAGGCCTATTCTCCAAGGAAGACGGATGCTCTGGGTAGCTTAGGAAAATTTCCTTTTTCCAAAGAATTGTGTTTGGGGGACTGTTCAAGTGGGAATTGCTGTTTAAATTTCACTTCTTTCCAGTGGCTTTCTTCTCTTTCCATGAACAGACGGTTTATCCTTCTATGCAGCAGCCTCTTTGGTTGAATGAACTAGAGTGCTTCACCTAGCACTGGTAGTCAAATTAAAGAAAGTGCACAGGACAAGTTGTTTGTTCATTTTTCTTTGCAACCCCAATGCTTGGCTGAAACGACATCGAAAGTGGCAGTCAAAAAGAAGAGAAGAAAGATGTCAAAGGGCTTGCTCTATTTTTGGAAAAATGTATCCAAGGACTTAAGACCAGATAGAGCCATGGCAACAAGTTCTAAGCAGGTGTTTCAAATGTCAGTCAGGTCAAACTTTGAGTTTTGGTTTGGTTTGAATTATAGCTGCAGTAGCTGAGCTTTGATTTAGTTATGAATTATTTTGGCGTGTATAGATTACCTAATCGGATAATTACAGCTACATAATAATACAGATATTGTCTTTAATTCACAGATAAAACAGGGCCCCAAGTCAGGAAGTGGTTTAACCCAGGTTTCCAGCTTCTCAGAGGCCGATCTTGGGTTCAAGTTTAGGTGTTCTGACTTCAAGCTCCCTTTTCTTGCTGTTGGTTTCATTTGTTTATTTTTTTATTTGTCTTCAGGCATGTGTGCACGCTCGTGTGCCTGAGGGAGAGTGCAGCCTTCCTTCCTTCCTTCCTTCCTTCCTTCCTTCCTTCCTTCCTTCCTTCCTTCCTTCCTTCCTTTTCTTCCTTCCTTCCTTTTCTTCCTTCCTTCCTTCCTTCCTTCCTTCCTTCCTTCCTTCCTTCCTTCCTTCCTTCCTTCCTTCCTTCCTTTCTTTCTTTCTTTCTTTCTTTCTTTCTTTCTTTCTTTCTTTCTTTCTTGTCATGCATGTGTGCATGCTTGTGTACATGAGAGAGGATGCAGTCATGTATGTTTGTGTGTATGTATGTACTACCATGGATTTGTATGTGCCTGTGGGCATGAGGGAGGTTACGGCCTTGATTGTTACCTTCAAGAACATAGTCCACTTTCTTTGAGTCAGAGTCTCTCATTAACCTGGAGCTCACAAATTAGGCGGGACTGGCTAGCCAGGAGCCCTAAGGATCCCGTCTTTGCCTCTCCATCACTGGGATCATGCATTACTACATACTCACTATTTTTTTTTTTCATGGATTCTGTGGGTCTAGCTCAGGCCCTTCTGCTCCTGAGGCAAGCACTTTACCTACTGAGTCAACCTCCCAGCCCTACTATTTGGTTTAACTGAAGACCTAAAATCATAGGGCCCTTGAGCTGAAAGTGCTCTAAGGGACTGGTCTTCTAGGCTAGGAATTGCTTAGTTCTTGAAGAATCTTAACATGCTTCATTAAAACGTTTGGGAATGGCCCCTGAAAGGATGATAAATGAGTTTCTTGACCACAGAATGGCCTAGAGCAGTGCTTCTCAACCCTTCTAATAGTGCCACTCCTTAATACAGCTCCCCGTGTTGTTTCATTGTCACAGAATTTGGCTGCTGTTATCAATCATAATGTAAAGATTGGGTATGCGGGATATCTGATATGTGATCCCCAAAGAGATCAGGACCCACAGATTGAGAACCACTGTCCTAGGGTCTTTATTATGCTAATACATCTTGGCTTCTTTTCTGATCATCTTTGGTTATGGATTTCTTTTAGGGGGTCATCAGTCTCAGAACCACATCCTTGTCACAGGCCATTGAGGCTCTTTTGAAGTCCACTGTGAGTTCCAGGGCTAATAGAGAACCAAGCCAACACTATAGTTTTAGACAGAATGGTTTAGGCAGGATGGTTTCCTCTGGCTCATGGGCCTTGTGTCAGTTAGGATTTTCTAGGCACAAAGAATCAATAGACTATACGTACATATTACAAAAGGGAATTTCCTGGATTGGCCTATGTGCTAGGCTAACTAGCCCAACAGTGGCTGTCTGTAGGCTGGAGAGGCCGAGAATGCAGTGGCTGATTGGTTCTCAAAGCTGGAGGCCTCTGAAATTCCAGTCCAGCACTTGAAGGCCTGAGGGGTCTCGGCAGTCACTTCAGTACCATTGAGTCCATGTTGAAAGGCTGGAGAATGTCGGAGTGTGATGATGGTACAGACCTGTAATCCAAGCTATTCAGGAGGCTGAGACAGGAAGATCACAAGTTCTAATCCTGCCTGGGTGAAACCTGCCTTGACATAAAAATAAATAAATAAAAAGAAGGAACTAGGGATATAGTTTAGGGGTAGATTGTTCACCCGGCATGTGTGAGACCCTAGGTTCTTTACAGCCAAACTTGCCAGACGGCCTCAGCCAGGCCTTCCAGGCTTCTTTACCCTTATCCCCTTACATACCCCAGATTCCAGGCTCCAAGGTGAGGAGGAATTTTGAAAGCAAGCTCGAGACCCAGGGATCTCCGCATGCCCGTTTTCCCACCTGCGCAGTGGCCCTTATGCTTAGAGCACACACAGGAAGCACTCAGCATTTTGTCTGATCTCTAGAAAGGGTTCCTCACACTGTCCGCATGAATGTGAACACAAGATAAGCATTGTCAAAAGACATGTAGCCTGTCTCCTATTTATTCTTTCACATATACCAGGTAGTTTTGACTCATACAGAATTGTCACAGAGTGGGGTGAGGTTTCTATTGCTCTACTCAGATGGTCCAGAAAAAACTGTTCACAGCTCTGAGCTCTTGAGGCTTAATGGCTTTTGGACCCAGGGACTTATCACCTGAAACTCAAATGCTTATTACTTCCGGTTTTCACAGCCAAGGACGTATATAGCTCTAGGTACTCAGGTCAGACAAGCTCTAGGCTTTCAAAGCCAAAGGCTTGTGGCTGTAGGTCCTGAGAACTACAGTTTTACTGCTCTGAGCTTTCAAAACCATAGGCTTATAGTTCCAGGATTTGAGTCTCTAAGACCAGCATCCAACAGCTGTCCCTTGATCTTCTGCTTCTGGGACCCTTGTTCGGCTCCTGGTGGCTCTCTGAGGGGTTTGCAGCCTTTGCTGTCTTGGATCTTCATGTTCTATTTCAGAGTCTCATCTTCTGCCATCTCAGCTCTCTGTAGCGTTCTATTCCCTGGCAGTCTCTGGAGCTCTTTGGCTGCCTTTCACTGTTGTTCAGCCGGCAGGAAGCCCTGGGGTTTTTGTTCTCTCTCTGTCTCCCTGTCTCTCTCTCTTGCCTGAAGCTGTTATACCTACCATAAAAGACCACAAACAAGCAAATGAAAGGTTGCTCAGGAGACAGCTTTTGCATTAGTTACCTTTCTCTCGCTGTTACAAAACACCACGATTAAGGCAATTTAGGCAAGGAAGACTTTATTTTTACCTTACAGTTTCAGAAGGGCCAGGAGTCCATCATGATGGGGACACATGATAAAAGGCAGGAACCACAGCTAGAGTAGGAAGCTGAGCTCTCACAACCGTGAAGCAGAGAGAGAAAGAACTGGAGGTAGGCAACGCATTTCACTCTCCAAGCCCTCCCCTAGTGACATGCAAGGTCACACCTCCTAAACCTCCCGAACAGCGCATCCGAGCTCACGGGCACAATCGCATACAAACCACTACAGCTTTATTAAGTCCTAATGTAACATGAAGGGCAGCGGAAGGGAAACCTCCCAGACCCCCACAAAGAGCATGAGAAACACCTGCTTGGGTAGCCGTTTGTGTGGCCAGTTTGTGTGTGGCTTCCGATGTTAGGGCTAACTCACAGCTTCCCCAGCGCATGCCTTCTCTTCCAATCACACACCTTGCTGGAGAACCACTTACAGGCTTGTTCTATCACTGGAGTGGGAATGAAGGAGGCGCGCCCCTGAGGAGCTCTCCAAGAGGGTCAGGGTCACAAGGAGGATACCGAGCTCTGTCATCTCTGGAGCGAAGCCTCTTGGAGCTGGTGCAAGCTGTCTGGACCAGTTAGAGCCGCAGTGAGGCCTCCTCAGGCAGAAGCTGCAGCTTTAGCCGCAGCCACGAGGGCAGCTCAAATTTTAAGCTCAAATGGAGCCCATGAGTTGTTCAAAGCACTCAGACAAGGGGGAGAGGGGAAGTGTCTGACAGCTGTCAATCAAATATTCCAGTCATTTAAAAGGTGACAACATCAAAGGGTACCTGCTAAAGACCTATTACAAGATCACTATTGTTAACATTGCTCGTTCCTGGTATGTCTCAGGCTCTAGGTTTGAACTTTGGGATGGCAACTTCACACATTCCTGAGGTGTAACAAGCTATAAAAACAGTGGCCATGCTTTCTCAGTGATGACTCTATATCCCTCTGGTGAAACTCTGTGGCAACTTTCTTGTGAGATATATTCCTCTAGACTCAAGTTCAAGTGAGTGTTGGCATTTCTTAAAGGCATTCGGCATGGTAATCTGCTCACTTGCTTACATCTCAATTTTGCCTCAATTTGTTATTTTCTTCTTCATTTTAGATCTCTTTTCTCACTGGACTGTGCTTTGCATATTCATGGGTTTGTGTTTATTTCTTCTTGAGTATTTTTAAAGTTGTATTTTTAGTGTCTTTACTTTGTGATCCGCATTACTGTAAGCCATTTAGGATGTCTTTGGGGAGGCTGGAGAGATGGCTCAGCACTTAAGAACACTGATTGCTCTTCCGAAGGAATTGGGTTTGAGTCCCAGAACCCACATTGTGGCTAACAACTGTCTGTAACTCCAGTTCCAGGGGATCCAACGCCCTTTTCTTCTGTGGGAATGGCATATGTGTAGTAAACAGTCATACGAGCAGGTAAAGCATCCATACATATAAAAAATAAAGAATAAAAACTAAAAAGAATTTCAAATATCTTTGGAAACCTGAGTGTGGAGTGTCCTTTCTCTCTCCCTTTCTCTCTCTCTCTCTCTCTCTCTCTCTCTCTCACACACACACACACACACATCCCAGAAGGAGAAGATGAGTATCGGTGAAGTGAATGTTGTTAAAGTGAATATGAAGAAAAAAATCACTAGGTAACATTTATTGTCATTTATGTGGTATATGTAAATAATCTTTAAGGCAGTTTATACCTTGCCCTGATGATTTATAATTACCCAAAGATTAAAGACTAAGAGGCACCCTGGGGAATTTTCTCACACCTGTCCCTTTCTGAGTGTTCACCATGTGCCCAGAGAGAGATCTGGGCGGCAGTTTCTGGCCAGCTCCTACAGCATTTGTTTCCATCTTACAGGAAAACGGAAGCCCGGAGAAAGTACGTTTTCTCTGAACTCGCCCAGCTGACGATGGGTGGGCCTTAGACGTGGGTCTGGGATGTCTGAGTCTTCTGTGTACCATGCAACCTCGTCCACAAAACCGTATCCCGCAGTGGCTGCGGAGGCCACTTTCCCCATACCAGCTGCTCTGGTGGCTTTGAAATATGTCCACACACCGTTTGGCTTTTCTTTTTTTCTCCCTCTAAGAAAGAAAGCTGAATTCTGTAGTGGATTATGATTTGAGCTTAGCAACTGATGTCCAGCAAACAATACAGAGGGAAGGACGGAGGGACTTCCAAGGAGTACCCGAAGCACAGTGGAACTTTCTTTTTGATGCTATGGGAGGTATGTGTGTGTGTGTGTGTGTGTGTGTGTGTGTGTGTGTGTGTGTGTTGGTATGGGGGTGGGGTCAGCTGCCACATTCTGAGGACCCTCGGTAGCTCTAGAAGAGATGCCTGTGTTAGGTTGAGGCCTGCCAACAGCCAGTGAGCAGGCCTTCAGTCGGTAGTCGCATGTGTGGAAGGGGGCACTCTACAGTCCTGGTGAAGCTCACAGATGACAGCAGCTTTGGCTTCCGCCTTATGAGACATGTGAGCCGGAACCATCAGCCTGTATGGCCTTCTAATCCTGACCCACAGGTACTGCAGATGTCTGTTTTTCATTTTAGGTTGCTAGTCTGGGGTGACCTGTTGCCTAGCCATGGGCACTATAGATCAAGGCCTTTGCCCCGGGCTTCGTGGACGCTCTGGGCAGTGTTCTGATTCCTTTTCTACTACGTGCTAGGGCTCTGCCTGTCATCACATCCCGGTTTCCATGTTTCTGCTCAGCTTAGTTCATCTTGTCCGTGGCTCTCAAATACAACAAGGCAAGCGAATGGCGCTTTCTCTCTTCATCTGGCACTCACTTTAAGTAACCCACAGAGTAAGAGTGTGGGAGGAAAGTCCAATTAAGAAGTCTGGCCTGGGGCTGCTGGGATGGCTCAGTAGAGAAAGTGCTTGCTCAGCCAGCTCGGACTGGCTGGGCCTGGACTTCTTGAGAAGCAGAGACAGGGGCTCCGTGTATGGATCTGGCTAGCTAACATTCGAATCAACCAATGGGGAGACTATATAGAGCATAGAATAGAATCATATATAGAATGATCTGGAAAACACGTGATGTCAGCTTTGGGCTTCCACATGTTCAAACATATTAGATGCCCTCCAACCTACACACACATCCACCCCCACACAAGAACATGTGTGAACCCCTGCAAGAGCATGTGGGAACCTCTCATACACCTAAATAAATAAACAATAAAGAAATAAGAACCTGTCTATCCTGAGTGAGCAAAGGCTTGCCAGATCTTGCTGAGGCCCCTGATGTGCAAGACAGAAGAGAAGATGGGACCAGGACACGCTAAGGTAATCTTCTACGCACACCCACCGTCTGTCCCTGCGTAAAACTGTGCTATAAAATGCAAAGTGCTTGCTATCTCACACTCATCAAAGAGTTTTGTAATTAATGGAGTCTTTTTTTTTTTTTTTTTTTATGGTGTTTCTTCCAAAAATTAGGGTTGTACCAGGCATGGTGGAGAAAGGTTCACTTGTGCCTATGTAGGAGTTCAAGGTCATTTGAACAGAAGAAAATACGTTGTTGAAAACAAGGCCTCATTTCGCGATGTGGCGCATATACAAATGCATGTGCTACATTGCATGTTAGGCTAATGTAGGGCCTGGGTATCAGTCAGTGAACACGATAGAGCGAATCTCTGCCTTCATCAAGTTTATTCCCATGAGGGAGACAGACAGCAAGAAACAAGAAAGGAATACTACAGGGGTCTGGGAAGAAAAGGCAAATGTGAGGCTGGAGACAGGGGTGGCTCAGTCATGAAGAGCATTTGCTGCTCTTGCAGAGGAGCTGGATTTGGTTCCAGCACCCACATCTGGGGGCTCACAACTCGAGTTCCAAGGGATTCAAAGGTTTCTTTTGGCTTCCTTGGGCACCTGAGCAGATGAGATGTACAAATATAGGTTCAGGCACACACATGCACATACACACATACACATTAAACAAATAATTAGGAAAGAAAGGGAGAATGCAGTGGAGGGTTACAGAGGGAGCAAAGCACTGTGGTAGGGAGGGGGGCGGCATGGTTTTGGAGGGATCCTTTGAACAGACAGGCAAACACTGAAACTCTCCAGGATCTGGACAAGGGCTGTAGCAGGAGTTAACAGCTGCCTGGAGGAAGAGGAAAGGCACACAGAGGTTTCAGTGTTAGGGTTCATGTGACAAGTCACTGAGCTACAGAGCTTTGGAAAAATCATCTCCACAGATCGGTTGTGCACTTTTAGTCAGATATTAATAAAAAGTAGGTAGCTTACAGGGTCTGCTGTTTAGCCTGGCTATTTGCAGGAAGCCAAATTCAGCATCCCCTGCCCGCTGCTGAGGAGGTCACCAGTTTATCTCAGGGGCTGGGAGCCATTGCTCACTTGGCTTCTTTCTAGAAAACGAATGAGAGCATAGATTCCCATTTGCCCTAAATTCTTTTTTTTTTTCACATACGCCGAGCTTTCTTTCCTGTACCATCCTGAATGGACTTGCAATGCCTGTGAGCAAGAAGTTTTTCTGTCGTTCACTGAGGTGGATTTCATCTGCTGGTAAAAATGCCCAGCAGACTCCAGGCACAAGGTCAGGAGCTATGTAGAAAGAGCCCGCCCTAAAGTGTGCTCCCCCACTCTTACAAAGCAGTACACATTTAAAAACGAGCAAACAAACAGCCACAGATGCATGATGGAAATGGCCCAGAGTGTGGTGGCTCCTCCAGGAAATTTTGATGGAGGAGGTGGGGAATGGCTCCCAGGGTCCCTTGCCATCCTCACTGGGGGGAGAGGTGGGGGAACAGTCACACCAGGCCCTGCACCGGGCCTCACTGAGAAGGATGGTGACCCGCTGCAAAGCCTGGCCCCTGCACCTCCCCAGAATCAGTGCCAGTCCCCAGGAAAGTAAGAGCTGTCCCGACAGGAAAAAAAAAAAAAAAAAAGTAGACAAAAGAGGCCTCAGCTCCAACATGTCCTATTTTTAATTGATTTGACAAAGACTCTTCAATCAAGGTATTAATATTTAATTGTCCTGTCAGGTCAGATCCTTCCCAGTCTGACAGTTAAAAATGGCTTGGGATAGGGGAGGAGATGAAGCAATGGGGCCTCAGGAAATGAGAAAAGTGAGGGGCTGGCTCAGAGAGGGTTACCATCTTAGAGACAAGGAGGAGGAGGCAGTGGCATTAGGGTCCTGGGAGGCAGCTGACTCACTCTTTTTTATGCATGTGGAAGCACACAGGGCTTTTTATGTATCTATTTATTTATCCCCCACCCCCAATCCTTTAAGAAACCATGCTGGAATTTAGGCAGTTAGGTGACTTCAATTAAATATGTTCGTAGGGTGGGATCAACTTTTGATGTTGTGATGCAAACTTCACACAAAGGGGTACACAGTTGAGTTACTTAAAAAAAAAAGTGAACTCTGTCTTAGGTAAGTTTATGGATTTGTGTTAGGTTGTATTCATAGCTGCTCTGTGTGCAGCCCCCACCTCAACCTAACACAAATCCATAAACTTACCTAATACAGAGTTCGTTTTTTTCTTTAAGTAACTCAACTCCGTACCCCCCCCCCCCCCCCCAGGCTGCAGGCTGGATGTTCTTAGCAGCAGATAATGCCTTCCGGCCTCCTGGTTTCTAAATGTGAGAAGAGGCCAGTGGTGCTTTGATTCTGGATCCCAACCAGCCCACCAGTCCCAGTGAGACCTGATTTTTCCAGGCACGTTTCTTTGGAAACAGTGTCCACCATCTTGGCTGCCCAATGTCAGAGAAACAAAGAAAAATGGCCAGGGAACTATTTAAGGCAAAAGCACTTGAAGAGACAGCTAATAAATGTTTCATTGTGACTCATTCTTATGCTATTAATAGGCAGGAAATAAAAGGGGCCGAACTAAATTCCATTCATTTTCCATTTCTCCCTTTATTCCTCCTTGTGTGTGTGTGTGTGTGTGTGTGTGTGTGTGTGTGTGTGTGTGTGTTAGCATGTGCTTGCATGCAGGTGCCTGTGCATGCATGTGGAGACCAAAGGAAACCCTTGGGCAGCATTCATCAGGTGCAATGCATCTGAAAACAACAACAAACCAAACAGGGTCTTTCATGGCCTGGAGCTCAGGGCTGGCCAGAAAGCCCCAGGGCTTCTGCTTTCCAGTCTCTGCCTCCTCAGTGCTACCACACCTGGCTTTATAACACGAGTTCTTAGCTGGGTGCAGTGACGCACGCCTGTAATCCCAGCTCTCAGGGAGGCAGAGACAGGCAGATCACTGTGAGTTTGAGGCCAGCCTGGTCTACAAAGTGAGTTTAGGTAAGCTAAGGCTACACAGAGAAACCCTGTCTCAGAATACCAAAATAAATACACAAATAAATGAATAATATGGCTTCTTGCAATCCAGCTCAGGTCAGGTCTTTGTGCTCGTTCAACGGAGCTATCTCCACAGCTCTTATTCCTTCTTAAAAAAAAAAATAACAACCCAGAAACCAAGAAATAAAGTTAGGCTAACTGGGTTCCAATGGGGTAAAGGGCTTTGTTTTTTTTTCAGGAGCCATGCCCAGACCCTTCCTCCAGGGCCCAGTCACTTCTGGCCTTTTCTGAACAAAATCTCAACAAGTCTGATAGTTGAAGGAAACCACATTGAAGTGATGTTTCATTGTTCACTGTGCCCCCAAGAAACAGAGCTGATTCTGATATGGCATTCATCTCCCCAAGTCTACAAGCTTTGGGCCACTGGTTCTCTCTGAAGTGGAGTTCAGAGATCGGGCATATCTGGTTGTCATATCGGTTGTGTTGGGATGATCCCAGCATTTAATGGGGGAAAGAGGAAAATGCTGGACCGCCTCTACTGAGCTCTGGGTCATGGTCTCTAGGGGAATTGCCTCTTCCCATATGACTGCTGGATGCTCCATTTGGATTCTTGATAAATAAAACTAAACTCTACTTTGCTCACGAACATGGAGGATTTGTAGCATATTTTCAAATGTTTTCCAGGAAACCATCTGTAATAGAATCAGGGAAGGACTGCATTTTGCATTGCCCAGATCTTAAGATTTGTCCCCCTTATAGAAAACAGAAAACACATGTCCACACATGCACACATGTAAAGTGGGGCCATCCCTGGGCAGGTAGGCCTGGGCTGTATGCCAAAGCTAGAGGCCAAGCCAGGGGAGCAGGCCAGCAAGCAGCTTAGCCCTGTTTCTTCTTCAAGTTCTGGCTGTGAATTCCTTGACTTTGGCTTTCCTCTTTGGTGGCCTGTGACCTGTAAGTCAAATAAATTCTTTTGTTCCCATGTTGCTCTGGTCATGGTGTCTTATCTCAGCAACAGGAGGCAAACTGGAACACAGTGGATAGGTATAAACATATCTATACACAGAAACACTTATAGAACTTGCTGGCTCTTTTCAGCTAGTTTGATCAAAGTGTCTCTCTTGCAAACAAAGGTATACATTCCAATGAAGGACTTTGTTATTCTGAAGCAGATAAATTGATGGTAGAAAGGTGTGAGAATTGGTTTTGTGAATTTGATATAAGCTAGAATCACCTGGGAAGAGAGTCCCATTACATCACCAAGACCACTTTGGCTTGTGAATCTGTGGAGATTTTCTTGTTAATCTATGTGGGAGGATCCAGCCCACTGTGGGTAGCACCATCCCCTAACAAAGGTCCTCAAGTTACATAGAGCAATCAAGTAAGCAAGTGAGTATGTACTGATCAAAATTCATTTCTCTCTGCTCTTGACTGTGGATGTGATGTAACTAGCTGTTTGAAGTTCCTGCTTGGACTTCTCCACAGTTCTGGACTGTAACCTTGTATTGGAAGTGAAAAGAAACTACTTCATCTCCTAAGTTGCATTTGTCAGGCATTTGATCGCAGCAACAGAAATAAAACTAAAAGGGAAAGATGTGAGAAAACTGAACTGGGTCTTCTGACATATTCTTTTAGTTTTTAAGATAATTTCAGATAAAATTGTGGACGATTTTTCAACAAGCTGTGTTTCCTGAAAGCTCTATACTTTGGTAGATGTCATTCTCTCTGCCCTTGGGAGCTCTGGGTCTCTCATTTTCTGTATACTGTCTGGAGAACTCCTATTCAACCTTGCTCCATTCCTTTATCCTTCTTTTACTCTTTAGTCATTGCCAAAGGCTGAGTTAGGTGCTGGGGAATATGGTCAGGACATACCACCCACCCATTCATTCAGCAGATACTGTTCATTTTTTCTGGGTTTCAGTCACAGCATTAGGTGGAAGGAACCCACTGACAAATGAACAAGACAATATTCTTTTCGTCATAGATCTGTCTCTTACCTTAGTTTCCCACTAGCCTGTGGGGACTGTGAGGAGACAGCATCATCTTTCATCTCCCACCTCCACATGGGATGCTATCCCAAGGACACGGTGCCTTAATCATGAAAGATGCTGTCTAGTTGCCCATGGAGGGAACACCACCTATGGGAGAAGGCTTCCCTAAAGCCCACTGGGATGGTAATCAACCCACTGGGATGTCTCCATCAGAGGGTATGAAGATGATTGTTAACAAACTTTAAAAGAAGAAAAGAAAGATTATCCAAATACATGGCCATCTAGACTTCAGCTATTTGAGAAAGCAAGCCTGGACCTGGGAAATAGCTGAAGCAGACCAAAATTGGTGGATCTATTGCGGTGGTCTATTATAATCAGTGATGCTGTCATGAGCTCTTCAAGCTTGGAGTTGGGGAGCTTGTAAGCCAAGAGGAGGGCTCAGAGAAGGGCAAATGCTGGAAGCCCTGAGTATGAGTCTCTGTGAAGTGAGATTCCCACACTGAAAGACACACAGGGCCCTTGGAATAAGAGATAAAGAGACCATGGGGCCTACCTGGTGAACCAAGTTGACTGAATTGTTGTGGATATAAATCTGTTTTGTTTTTTAATCTCAGGTGTAGTATATGTGACTGATTCAGATTGTCCACAGCAGCAATCTATTTGCCTCATGTGGGCTCTGAGAAGGGCCCTTTACCAGCTGCACATAGTTTAAATCTGAGGACTCTGAGAGGGAATAAATGCCAGGGCCCAGAGAGAGAGAGAAAGGGGCTCTGAGAAAGAAGAAGGCTTCAGGTGCTCCCCACTGCTGCTCCGGGTTGCTGTGGATGCAGTGTGATGAGAAGTTGGAGATATCCTGAAATGAGGATTGGATTTACGACAAGGAACCAATGACCCTAACTAGCAGGAAGTAGCTAAAGAGAATTCCGCCCCCTGTACCCACTAACCTTTCTCTCCTATCTGGTAGTAGGGTGTTGGAAAGGATTGGAGTGGAGACAGGAGGAAGAGATATAAGAAGCCCAAATAAAATAGCCAACACCACATGGATGAAAAAATTAGGTCTCTAAGGGTAGGATAGGGGAGCCCTAGCAGCTACGTCATCATATACAGACATTGTTCAGACTAGTTCATTATTCTTCTCCTCCTGCCCCTTCAACTTCCCTCCCTTCCTCTCTCCATCTGTACAGTCCTCCATTTCTCAAAAGGAACTGATTACCCTTCTTCCCTAGGGACTGGGATAACTGCAGGGGATTGAGATGAGGCCCTTAGGATGGCTGTCACTCTAGGAACTATGGGGCAGGAAGACAGAACTTCTTAGGTAATTACAGGTCAGTGTGGTAGGCAGAACATATATGAGGTCTAAAAGAATCAGATCTGAGGTCATCGGGTCACCTTCTGAAGAAGGGTGCCTGTACTGAGTGAGTCTGGAAGAATGAAAGAAAGGCATTTGATGGGATTTTAGGAGTGATGGGAGGCGTCTCCAGAATTTCATTTTAGAAAAGTGGTTAACAGTGTGAAGAAGGGGGCTTTTCTCTTGTCTGTTTTAGCCAAGTTACTGGGAGGACTCTATTGATCTGTAGACGCACCATAACACGATACCAAAGGGTAAGGGGCTTATACAGAAAATTGGTTTGTGTGTGTGTGTGTGTGTATGCTGAGACAGCCTCATTTTGTAGTTCAGGTTGGTTTGGAGCTGTGTTACCCAGGCTGACCTTGAATTCATGGCAATCTTCCTGCTTCAGTCCCCCAATAGTGTGCTGGGATTATAAGTATGAGCCACCACACCCAGCTTTCAATAGAGTAAATGTAAAATCTGTCCCTTGTATAAATTGTAGAAGAGATTTGGTAGAAATTGTCAGTAATTATAAATAAAAGCATCCAAGTTTATGAGTTTCTATGAGC
Organism: Psammomys obesus; assembly: GCF_907164565.1. Classification (NCBI taxonomy): domain Eukaryota; kingdom Metazoa; phylum Chordata; class Mammalia; order Rodentia; family Muridae; genus Psammomys; species Psammomys obesus. The sequence continues at coordinate 17,705,840 of NW_026596057.1, read as the reverse complement.
CAAGCTGGTTTTGAAGATTCATTTTCCAGTTAGATTTATTAAGGTATAATTAGATAACACAAAATACACCTCTTAAAAGTGTTTGATATACTATTAGTCTAAGGAATGGCTTTGTATCCCTTTGCAATTTCCTTAGCTCAAACCTCTGCAACACCAATCTGTTTTCTGTCATTATAATTTTCCATGTCACAGAAGGGGAATTGGTGACTGGCACCCTCCACTTAGCCAACTGCTGTGGGTATTCCTCCTTGTTGCATCTATGAATAGCTACCCACCACTACTTTTTATCACTTTTGTTACATTATATGGATCTACCATGACTGTGAAGCCATTTTCCAGTTGGGCACTTGGCAGTGTTTACCTTTTGGAGCTCACGGTTAGAGTTGCCATGGATATTAGCATACAAGTCTTGAGTGGGTGGGATTCCTTGTCTTGAATAAGTATTTGAGTACTTGGGTAGCCTGTTAGGTAGATGTCCCCAATTCTGGGGTTATAGACACTTGTGAACACACCCAGATTTTATGTGGGTGCTGGGGTTCCAACTTGGGTCCTCATCGCTCAACAAATTCTCTTACCACCGCTGAGTCATCTCTCCAGCCCATGATTTTCTTTTTCGAGACAGGGTTTTATGTAAGCCTTGGTAGGTAGCTGAGGGTGACTTCCTGGCTCTACCTTCCGTGCTGGTATTACAGGTCTAGTGCCTCCTCACCCAGCAGCAGCAGCAGCATCAGCAGCAGCATGTATTTAGAAGATCTGTGCTGGCTGTGGTGGCCTTGTGACCTTAGCATTCCAAAGGCTGAGGCAGGAGACTCGTGAGTTAAAGGACAGCCCACGCATGCTATTAGTAAGTTTCCTGATGGCTTCAGAAACAATGATTATTTTGTCTCAAAACAAACAAAAAACAAAAGGCACCACTTTCCTGGAATGAATTACTAGGACACCTTTGTTTAGAAGCAATTGATCATGAATGGGTGGGTCTCTTTCTGGACTCTGACTCCTAATTATGGTAATCTTAGCAACAAGCTTTTGTTATTTCAGTCAACTGGTCAGGTTTTAAATAGACTGAACATTCAGAACCCTGTGGCTGTCGGTCTCTTTGGATCTTAGGATTCAATGCAAGCACCATTTTCTGGGGATGGAAATACAGAGGGTGGGACACCAGGCTCCCATTTTGTTCGGAGGAGAAAGCTAACGTTCTCCCACACGTGAGCACACACCCTATGATAGGGAAGTTAAATGGAGCCACTCACACCCAAGCCAAACAGTCTGAGGCTTTCTCCAATAGGTCCCTTTCCCTGTGCAAAAAGTTCATCTGATTTAGAAGCATTCTAAACCCCAGGCTCCAAGGTGAGTTTTCTGGGAAGAGGTTGAAGAGGGGTGGAGAAAAAGCCAGAACAAAGGTACAATATTTTGGAAGCTTTGCCACCCTTAGGGCAGAGTCCTCCAGCAGGGCCAACTGAGAGCTGAGGCCATGATTGCCACATGGCCAGCTCCCTGGGGCTTCTCTGGGAAAGCTAGCATTTCAGTTACAGAGCTGTAGCCTGTTCTTAGGCTGTGGATTGTTAGCAGCTTCTAAATAGACCATTCATTTTCTTTTTCCTTTTAGCACAGAAGGGTCTCACAACTCCAAATACCATCAAGGACCTGAATGTTTCAAGTCAAAACATTGCCCAGACCACAGCCCTCTGGTAAGGAGAAGGGCTTTGGAGGGAAAACAACCACCCACCAGCCTGGAAACCACAGAGTACATGGGAGACAGGGGCTTCTTGCTCGAAAACGCTGGAGGCCTACCGCCATTGATCCAGAAAAGTTATCTTCCCAAAGGCTTCCACCTTCTTTCAGCCTCAAGAAATAGACCAGGCTGCTAGGTGTGAGGAGTACTGATTGGTCGCTGGTTGTCATGTGCTCTCAGAAGCTGCCCATCACAGCCAATAGAGCAGTAAGAATGGAGCTCTGGTAAGGAATGTGGCAGAGATGGCCCTTTGGGGAAAGGGTGCCATTCTTCAGTGTCTCTTGGTATAATACGGTGTCCAGTGAATACAAATTCACATGTCCCTTGGTTAGAAGGGATCACGGCTACTATTGGGAGCTACCAGAGACCTTGGGCGGATGGGACCTGTGGATGACAGTGGCTTTGTTACTGGTATAGAGTTCCTAGGAATGGTCTGAGGAGAACCAAGTAGAATGCCCAAGATAACCACGTGATACTTGCAGATCCACATTGTTTCCCACGTGGCTAGCACAGGAGCCTGAAGGCTGGGAAGAGAGTAACACATTAGGGAAAGCAGTGAGGGAGAAACCAAGGGAAGAAGAGAAAGCCAGGAATTAGTAGGCAATCGTGAGAAGGGCTGCTTGGATCAAATTGGCCAGGGGGTAGAAATGGGGTGGTCCCAAAGCTGTGTGTGCCTCAAGGCAGTGTGACTCCACCAGTACTGGGATGCTGGCGGGATTCAGGCCAGGAGGGACACACTGACACATCAGTTTCTGATGAGGGGTGGGCAGAGGACACTGGAAGAAAGGCAGATGAGGTGGTTCTGCGTGGCTCTGGCATACTAAAGCCAAAGTGATGCCAATGGCAGCTCATTCTGAGGTGCAAACATGAAGGATGCTGGAGCTGGTGATAAGCCAGGCCTCTGAGTAGAACCAGCCTGAGTTGGTACTGTATTTCTATCAAGTACTGCTATGTGACCTCAGGCAAACTAATCTCCTTGAGTCTTAGTTTAACTATAAAACAGAGGGTCAGTAGCCATTTCCAGGAGTTATCAGGTGGCTTATGTGAACACCTGTTACAAGGATGGGTCTGCGGAGGGGGGGGGGATGGCTTGAGGCCTGTGTGAGCTGGACTCTGCCAGTGTTTGAGCTACTGCTTTCCAGTAGAGAGACTGAGACCACGTGCCACTGAGTAAGGATGCTTCAGTCTTCTTTCCAGTCCTTACCTCATGTATTTACATTTGGTAGGCTCCTCAAGCTCTTTCCTGTGCTTGGGGGTGGGAAGAGATATTTGAGGTGACCTCTGTGGCTTTCAGCAGTGTTCTCTAAAGGGTCTGAGATACTGGAGTGCCTCCGAGACACAAATGCCAAGATCCATCATTTCAAGAATAATGAAGGCTTTGGGAAGGCTCCATTTCAAGTTTCTCCTAGTGTTGGGGGCAAAGCCTGTGAATAGAGGGTGGGAGCTAGTATCAGACTAGGCCTCCCTAGCAACTTTGGTTTTACTCCTAGCAGGATGGAGCTTGGGAAAGGGACTTTCTTTCATGTGCCCTGCTCACCACACACTACCTAATCACGTCATTAAATCTGAAAACCCATTTGTATTCTAGCCTGGTCCCAGGCACTGACATCCCTGTGGGGCACCAGCCTAGGTTTGTGATTGATCAGTATCCCTTGGAGTCTTCAACCAACGTAAGAAGACTTTGAGGGATCAGCCAGCACCCATCCTGCATCCCCAGTTTTCCTGCTGCCCCTCATGCCGGGAGGAGAAAGGTGTCTTTACAGTTCTGCGGTTTACTGGATCTTTTCTGTGCTGTTGTATCCGAGGCTCTCAGTCCTCAACAGGACAGCGAGCTGCAGAACCCAGCACCAGACTCATGGCCAAGCGCTGAGCATACCAATGACCAGAGCTCTGCAAACAATTGGAGCAAGCGCTTGACATTCCAGCCACGAGCCCGGCTGCTCTGTTTTAGGTCATATATCAGTGGGTAATTCCCAAACTTACCAAGATGGTCTTCCTTTGCCAGGAACTCAGCCATTGCGGCCACAGTATTAGTAATCACTGCCCCTTTCCCCGAAAGGCACTGGGTGTGGAAACCCTGCTTTTCTGTTCTGTCAGCGAAGGAGACCTGGCAGGGAGTCCGAGTGCTTTTTTCCCCCCTTTACTCCCTTGAAACCTATGGTTCTTCTTCACATGGAGGTTGTTCTGGAAGTGGGGATTTGCGTTCCCTGATTTGCTGACAGCAGGAAGTAAAAAGTCTTGTTCTCTGGGTTGAGTTCCAGCCTCCCACAGTTAGGCTTGTTGTGGGTAGCAGAGTAGCTGGGTCAATGCAGGCTTGGGGCAGACTTAGACTGCATTGCATAAAGTCAGCTAGTAGAGTGCTGTCCTGTGCAGTGGCTGCTGGGAGATGCAGCAGGCTTTCTGCCATTGGGTAGTCACAAAAGTCCCTTTCTTTGCAAGTGCATAAACAAAAGTATGCCTAGAAACCAGGTGAATCCCAGAGGCCTGTCCTTATGCCGACAGCTTGGCATATGGGAACTGCCCCTTGTCCACAGGAGAAACTGCCCGTTTGCTTCTGTAGTACACAGAGACTGGGTAGTCTCTATGCAAGACCTACTCATCTTTGCTCTGTCCCTAAGAGACTGCTTCTGTCACAGTCCTTGGTGCATGCTTACCAGCTGTACCCTAGTCTTTCCAAACTCCCCAGGGGTGGGCCTTTCTGTTGAGCTGTTTGCTTGTGTCCAGTCCAGTGGCTGCAGAGGTTCGCAAATACAACCCTCCAACCTCTCACCTCTCGGTGTCCAGGAAGATATGAAAATCCCAGGTCCAGCTCCACCCCGCAGGGATACCGATTGACGTGAGCTGAGGTCTACCCATTGGTATTAAGGAGAGGTTCCCAGTTAGCCTGACATATGGACATGGTGGAGACTCATTGGGACACACTGTTCATGGACTAATGAGCAAGCTCTGCCAAAGTGACAGCTTATCTGCTTGTTTATTGTGTATGAGGTGACAGATTCTCACCCCTACCTACTGCTAGCCCTTGTTTGAACTATGAAAACCTGGGGTCCAACATGTTTGGAAGGAGAGCTCCTGCAGGCTTTTCTTCCCTGGTGTTTGGAGACACACTGAACAACTCCCAAAGTCATATAGAATTCGTGCCTCCATAGACTGGGTGATCTCCCCGTTCCCCAGCCGCTAACCCTCGTCCCCAGTGTCTTCTCACCTACACACTCTGGTTCCCAAACTTGGGCCCATCAGTCACCATTCCTGAACCTGTAGAGCAGAGTTTTTGAGCAGTCAGATGGGATGGCCAACATACACACCTGTCTATCTGTCTATCATCGATGACTCTGCCTAACCCCTGTGTACATTTTTAACACCTCTGGGTGGCCCCCCTCAGGCATTTGTGGTAGGACTCATTACACAGTTCATTTTACCTGACCATCTACATTGGCCAAAGTTTGCAGCCTGTTCTGTCCTGAAGGCTTCTGCCACTGTGGAAAACAGTCCTGGGCAAATCTGGGGGTGCTGTGTGAGGTTCCAGATGGCCTTTCAGCCCTGGGAGGAGATGCAGGGGGATGCTTTAGGCCAAACAGCCCACCATATCCTAAAGACTGGATTAAAGGCTCATCCAAGGCAAAAGTCCTGAGCAGAATTTGATCTCAAAGCATTGGTCAAGGTCCAGTTCCTTTCCCACATCACTGAAGTTATGGAATTTTGGGCGATCTGTCATCAGTATTGAGAAACTAGAGGAAAGGTTATAGGAACATGATGTGAAGCAGAGATTTGGAAAGCTCCTGGGACCCGAGTGCTGTCTGTTCCTGGTGAACAGTCAGGGGTGACTGGAGGCTGTTCATACTGGCCTCATAATGATTAGGGAAATTAGGAAGTAGAATTTCCTTGACCTCTTCTTGGGGAGGGAGGGGAAGGAGGGAGGGGGGAAAAGGAGTGGCCTTTGTGATTCTAAGTGGGTCTGTACTGGTTTGTTTCAGAAAGATCCAGCTGGGATTCAGGATCATTCTGGGCCTGAGCCTTGTTTGACAGCTCATAAAACTCAGCAGTGAATCTGAGCTTCCAACTTTATGGCTTGAAGAAAAATGCCTGGGGATTGGAGTGGGGTGGCAGGTTATAGGTCCCTTTCTTCCCAATGGCTGATCCTTTCTCTCTCCATTATACCATACCATCAGGAATTCACGAAGGTACCCTGTTTCTATGAGCCAAAGGCTGGCGGGTCAGCTGGTGCCATGGACACTCCAAAGCCGGTCAGGTAGTCACAGGGTTGTGCTGGGCACAGGCCTCTTCATTCATGCTGCCCCTCTGGCATATCTGACTTTGGAGGGGCAAATTCTGGAAGCCCTCAAACCCTTGACTCTCTACTTGGGTGACTCCAGAGCTCAGCATGCAAATAACATGTGTCAGCTGGCAGAATGACTGGAACAAATAAATAAATCTTTGGGAAACAGATGTTTTTTTTGTTAGGTGGTTTCTAAGGGAGCTCCTCCAGGCAAATTCATAAGGAAACTGTTGTTTTTCACTGAGCTCAAAAAAGTTAAGTAATTTGCCCAAGGTCTCTCAGGTTGAACTATGTCTACATCTGTGTGTGTGCACACGAGAGCACGCATATGGTGTGTGTGTGTGTTAGGCAGTACACAAGAGATAAAGCTCAAGGCACCATTTTGGGTCATTCCCCATGTGTGCATTATCAGGTCTGTAGATTTATGAATTTTCTGGAGAGGATGGTCAAGACTGGAGATGGCAAGAAGGTTGGGGCCTTCCAGCTGTATATCTCATTGAATATGTGTCCTATGGAAACATTTCTACCCCCTCCAACCCGGACCCAGGTAGGAAGAAAGGCGTAAGAAATAACAAGAGCCAGGGCAACTGTTAAAAATTATTTAATAGAAAGTCCAATGTCAAAATGTAACAATAAACAAAAATACACATGTATAAATATGTATATATAATTAGACTCATATACTTTCTCGGACCCTTTTCAAAATGGAACAGAATCATCAGAACATCTTGATAGTCAGATCAAAAATAATATTCAAGCCACAGTCCACTGGTGCCATGGGATTGGTAGGGCTGAAGCACTTTGAGGGTTCAAGGAATTCCATTCAGGAGATAGTTGGGGTATGGATACTGTCCTTTTGGGGAGACCCAGGGAGGGAAGGTGAACAGCGCCTGACTCTCTACGGTGTACCTGATCCTAGCACCGGTAGCTCCTCTGTCTACGGGCAGCTCTCCTGTCAGGGTTCTCAAGGTATTCACGTTTATGCTGTGTGAGTTTGCTTGCCTCAGATTCCTCACACTCAGAGCTTTTGGGGTTACCTTGTGCCTTCTTCCTTCTGCAGGCCGAGTGCCAAACTCGGTATACTGATTTGCACCAACGTAGCGGTGTTCAAGTGGGTAGCCAACATCCCATGGGATACCCATGGTCACACTTGGGAGTTCAGAGAAAAGAATACAGCCTTTGTACAGTTTTTAGGAATCATTGTTTTAAAATTGTGTACTGTTTTCTCTTTTCTTGTATGTCTATTACTGTGAAAGCAAATGGATGCCTATTTTAATGGATTACTGTACAGGAGGGTGTACCTCACGGAGGCTGCGTGGTAGCCACATGGGGTGGAAACAGGTCCTGACTGCCTCACAGGCCCATGTGCAGGCAGTAGAACACCTCCATGTCCCCAGGCCAACCAGTTGATTTTGTCAGTTGCTCGGAAGAGCAAGACCTCGCTGAGGCTGAGTTCACTGGTAGCTTTCCCCTCAGTCAAGGCAACGTTCCTAAATAAACGCCAGGACCTCAGGCCATCAAGCAGCCTTTGACCACTGCCATAGAGGCAGTTCGATCATTCATGGCAATGTGAGAAAGATGAGTGGGAAATGAGCCAAGAAGTACGGGAAGAAGATGACAAAAGGGCATCCTAGCATTCGGGTAGGTGAGAGGCCACGTGACCCACTGGCTTCCAGCATCAGCTTCAAAACAGTCAGGCACGCGGGACACTACGGACGAAATCACAAGACATAGAACCAGAAATTCCTTGGCTGAGGAGCCAGAGGACTATCTGGGAAAAAGAGTGGGCATCTTGGGCAAAAACATACAAACAAACAAACAAACAAACAAAACATCCCTCCAGCCTAGAAGGTGGGTGTGGATGTTAGGCTGCATTCAGGAAGGCAGGTGGAGGCAGCTTGAAGCTGCAAGTCCCAAGAGCAGCAAGAGAGGGAGGGCTTCTTGGAACCCCCCAAGCAGAGGATCAGTGCCCGTGGCTAGAAAAGCTGCCCTCAGCTCCAAAGCCCTCCAGCCTCTTAGAGGAACTTCAATCCCTGTGAGCCTTTCCTCCTTTTCTGGCCAAGCTGACTTATTGCTAGAATTCTGATGTTTCTAATTCAGATTCTTCTAAAACTTTTCTTTCTTTTTTTTTTTTTTGGGGGGGGGGGTGGACAGGGGGAAAAAGAAAGAAGGAAAGAAGGAAAAACCCAATGCTGCAAACTCCAAATAGGTTCTTTGAAAGACCTAAAAGGCACTGCAAATCGTTTTCGCAGCAGGATGCATTTTGCTCGTCCAGGCTTTCCCTGACTCACTCCTGGGGAGCCCCCAGCACTGACAGCCCCACTGGTCCTCAGCCACCAGAGGGCCTCGTGGATATTCCGCATTTGCATACAACTTATTTGTACTTTATAATAAAAAACGAAACAAGGCAGCCCTCCACTAAAGACCTCTGCCTCCTCTTTCCTAGGGAAGCCTCAGGTATGTTCTTGTGACCTGGCAGAAGCCTGGCTGCCTTCCTGGGTCAGTGTGTGTGACCTACCCCAGGGGAAGGCTAAGCAAAAGCTATGCTTTGGTTAGAACCACATACTAAATAGGGAAACCCTCCTGCTCCCTGTATATTTATTTTAGGGTATACTCTCATCTCTGGGTCTATGCCAACCTGGTCCCAAGAGGTATTTTTAGCCCTCATTTCTCTAAAGACAGGTCAGGATGACCCAGCCTTGTCTCCCACGAATCTCCAAATTAGATCCAGCCCAAGCTAATGCCCTTGAACTCAAACAGCTTTTTGAAGCAGGAAGAGAAGTTAGAAAGGGGAGAAAGAATGGGTGGGTAGAAATCTTCTCAGCCACCAGCTGTGTATTTCCAGAGGAGTCAAGTCCCACCCTTCGAACTGTCACATCTAGCTCTCAGGGACATATCCGAAACTCTCCTTCCTACTCCAGGAACCCACAAGCTAAGCCCCAGAGCCTAGTTTGCCTCCCTCTTCTCATCCCTTGCTCTTCTCTCTGCTACCCTAAGCACCACCCCTTTCCCTGCAGGAAGGCCCCAGATGGCCCTCTCCCTACTTGCTAAGTCTCCTACTGTCCTCTCAGCAAGGATGACCCTTCTGAGACCTTCCCCTCTGTGCCCAGACAAGTATAAATTTTACTGTCCTTGTTTTCAGGAAGCTTCTATACCCAAAGCTGGCCAGCCTGCAGCCTGATCCTGCAGTGTCCTGCGAGTTCTCTAAGGTGGCCCTTCCAGACTATTCCCCCTTTAGTGATAGGCTCCTAGAGGGTGAAAACTGTGGTTCACCTTTGTATTGCTTGGCCACTGGCTCAGGGCCTGGAGCCTACCAGGCGTAGCTACACCCAGGACAACCCGAGGAAAGGCACTCAAACTCTACGTGTTAATAACTCAGCAGAGCTGCTGCAGCGTCCCAGCCAAGGCCATATGGACGAGTGGGAATGTGTAACCAATGCTATGGCTGGTCCTGGCATGTGCCTTCAGTCCCACTGTGAGCTGGGAAAGGGCACGAGTCAAAACACCCACCCAGAGGCCCGGAGGAATCAGACACATGCAGACATCAGGCACAGAAGGGCACAAGGAGAGAAGTCCACTCACAGAACTTGGTGCTCCCACTGGATTTGACTCAGATTTATAGAAAAGCAGCCATGAGGGTTTCCTGTTTAAGCAGCCTCACAGTTATATGGATATTCCCCTAGACATTATTGTAGTGATTACAGAATGGTAAAAGACAGCTTCCCTTTTCCCCTAGCCTGTCTGTGATTAAGTATTTATGCTTTCTTTATCCATCTATCTTTGTGTATGTGTTAAAAGAATAGATCCAAATTTAATGTCCTAGTAAGGCAACTGTCTGGGTCTGATCCAGGAAAATGGATAATAATTTTTATGAATTTACATTTTTTTTTTTTTGATGGAACAATCTGGCTCAGAATTTTCTGCAAAACCTCCTTTGCTCACTTGCCTGTCAAAGAGAAGAGGCCCTGAAGGTCTGGACTGAGATGCCAAGTGCTTTTTATTTTTTTGTAAACTCCTGGTCTGAGCCAAGTGGTCCCTGGAGAACTGAAGAAAGCTCTGGTTAAGTTTATGCTGTTCTTTTTACTTTGAATCTTATTCAGTCAAATCCAAAAGCTTGGTCTAAAAATAACCCTCGGCAAGGGAAGAAGAATGGACCCAAGGCAAAGAGACAACGTCCCATCGGAGACTTCGACTTAGAGGGACCTTCCTGACTTTAAGTAATTTCTCTGGCTTTCAAGAGATGAGGACCACTCCCACATCATCTTGATGGAATCTGCAAACTGCTAGGTTATAAGCAATCAGGATCTGGGGACCTATTTCAAAAACAACTTGAATAAGGAAATCCTTTAGAATCCTGCAAGTAAAGGAAAGTAGCCATGGGTCCCCTCCAGGTGGCGTCTTCGCCAGCTGCCGTAGGGGTGAGTCATCTTTTGCACCATGCATTTGTATAAAGCAAGGAGAGATGGACGCTGGAGTTCCTGAGCCCATCTAACCTTGGACCGGAGTGGCTCTCGGTAGGTCACCGCACGACAATGTGAAAATGTTTAAGATCTGGAGAGTCATATCTAGGTTTGGTGCTTAAACTGGCCTGGAAAATAAAGACCCCAGTCCAGGAACAAAACAGAAATATCCAACTGCAGTCCACCAGGAAGGATTTCCATCCAAGTTAGTGGTCCAAGGCACTGGCTCCTCCTCAGACTCTCAGATCTCTCTGCAAAGGTGAGTGAGGCTTTTAGCCTTCAAAAGACAAGTCTCTGAAGAAACAAACTTAGAGGACCCAGGGGGCGAGGGGAAAACACAGCACCCAAAAGGTGGGAAAGGTTACATCTTTTCTCAGATGCTGAAAGCCTTTCCCTCTGGACCCCAAAGTCCTTTGGTCATGAGTGGCTTCTTCAGGTTTGTGTGCGGCGTGTAGGGTTAGGGAGGGCCAGGCTAAGACTCCTCATGAGGAGAACACTCTGGTAAGGAGCCAAAGAGACACTCTAGAAGGCTAAGGCCCCCAAAGGCCTTTTTCACAGTGTTGCAAGGTATGCACTATCAATAGTAAAATACTCGAATGGCATTTTTCCTTCTTTCACCACGAGCACTGTCACTACACAGATGAATTCAACATGTAAGACACACTACTCAGATTGTGGGGGAAGGGTATAAAAGGACTATTTTGAAGAATACACGAGATAAAGGAGATAAAGAGAGAATGCTGGGGGCAGCGTCTGTCAGTGAGAGAGTATAAACAATGCCTGTTTATACTCCTTTTCCCACTCAAGGTGGAATCAGATCTCAGGCATGCATCACAGAAGATTTCCTGAAAACCATGGCATCACTAATGAGTCCCAGAGTTTGTCATAAGGGACATATGTTCTCCCACAGATTTGTGTTTGGGTTTTTTTTTTTTCCTTTTTCCTGGCGACAAAACAATAGAAAAGGTGACTGTGGAAATCAAGGCATGAGAAGAATGCATCCACATATCTGCAGGAGGCGATTCACAGGCCTCCTTCAAGGAATCCCAACGGTTTATCCCAGAGCATCTGTGGAGGGCTCACAAAGCTTTGCAGAGGTACTGGGGCCTGCCAACCCACCCATGACATCTTGAAGCCCCTGCCTGCAGCCACCTTCTCACTGTGCCTTTTAAATCCACAGTCCCTACCCACCAACTATCCCTTATTTTTCTACTGGAGTTTTAAGCAGCTCAAACAAGGTTAATTTCTAAAGAGTTATAAGGAAATGAGCACAGTGTGATACTGTCCCCCCCCCCCCCCCGCCATTCTGAGTGGAGCTTAAGGGAGAGAATTTCTATATCGATTTGTTTTATCTTTTATACTGAAAATACCCGGATTTAAAAGTCCAGATTCTTCGTGTTTTCCTGGATTAAGAAGGCGAGCTTTTCTCTCAGTACAAAACAAACATGTTTAATGAAGTTTCTTGTACTGGGACCCGCAGAGATGGGGCAACTTTGAAGTGGCCACCCGGCATCTAAACAGGACTTTCTCTACGGTGTAGGTGATAGAGGAAAAGTTCAGGAGAGCTTTCTGTTTCAGCAGGGTTATAGGACTCCCGCTGAAAGAGGAAAAAAAAAAAAAAAAAAAAAAAAGGTTGTGATGAGGTTGGGTGGAGGATGAAGTTATAACTCAGTGTCAGAGGCCATCAACTGGGTCGAGCTGTGGAGCTTACCATCTTTGGGCTGTCATCTCTCTGGCATGGCCACTTCAGTATTGGGTACACCCAAGACACAGAGAAGCTTTTTAGTGAAGAAACAGGCAGGCGCCAGGGGCCTGCGAGCCAAAGCTATTCCTGGGGCACTTATTTCTTACTTGAGTCATCAAAGCCCAGCCTCCGATCCTAGGCACAGCAGACAGGGAGAGGCCTGCCACTGTGTGGCTGTTTCTGCGGGGCTGACCTAGTTTTCTCATCTCTGGGCTTTGTACCTCCTTTGTCCCTAAATAGACCATAATGTCACTCTATGCTCCCGCTTCGGCCTGGGACTAGGAGGCCTCGTGGAGGTAAAAGCCTCCTTTGAATTTGTCTGCCAGTAAGAAACACGTATTCAATTATGAGAGCAGTACTCCCGGATCCTGAATGTCTGCCAAGCAAAAGAAAGCTGCGCACACATTGCAGAACCTTTACAACTCTAGAGCGTGGAGGACATGAGGCGTGTATAACCCAACTACAAATCTCACTAGCCGGCCCACTCCACCCACTGGCCACTAGACCAACTGCCATAGCACACAGCCACTCTAAACGCTCTTCCAAATAGCCTCTGTCCATTTCTCAACATTTTTCTTCTTGCGCCCACCAGGTCACTTCCCTCCCTCCCTCCTTCCAATGGCCGAGTCCTACAGACATGACAACTAGCAGGATACACCAGCAGCCATACTGGATAAGTCTTCTCCTTATACCTGAGGCAATCTGCCTAATGTTCTGATACAGTGGAGGGCCATATATTTTTTAATTTAGATCCTTCCAGTTGGTATAGAAAAATAAAGTACAAACACAAATCACTTGACAATTTTATGATTCAAACCAACAAATGGAAAACAGACAGTTTTGAGTGCTGCTAACATAGCCAAGCATTTCATGCCAACCCACTCAACCATCCCATTTCTTGGACCTAATTCTAGAGGCAACTGAACATATCTGAAGATGAAATCACTTTTGTACAGCATAGAGGTATCCAGCATGAAACACAGGAGACAGAACTGTGAAAAACTGCTGTTTCCTAAACAGCACTTAGGGTTTCATTAACACTCAAAGGGAGGGTCCCAAGAAACATGAGTGACATCCAAAATGCTAAATGTGACTGAGGAAAAAGACATGGGTTTCTCATCTTCAGGCAGAGGGTGTTGATTTCCTGGGAAGACACTGTCTTAGACACCGAGTAGAGGGGTCAAATGGAAGACATTAACATTCACTTCATTCTTTCTTGATAAGAGCATGAGATCCCGGAAATGGCCATCCAGAGAACAGTAAACAAAGTCTCCAGTGAACAAGTTTGAGGTGGGGTTTAACAGTTCATTTACAGTTGAGGAAAACTATTTTCGTCCTTTGGCCAAAAAAACCATACAAGGGGAGGGAATTTAAAACCCTTGACTACTCGACTCTCCCTGCATTTTTCTGCTTGAAGCAGGATAAAAAGCCTTAGCTTTTGGCTGCAACTCTCTATTTATGTAACAAGCACAGCTGCTCCCCAAAATAGCTGCTGCTGGCTGCAAGAATTATGGGATTTTGTTGCTAGCACCCTAGTCCATTTTCTATAGCACTCAACTACATTTTCTTTCCCTGACTTTTGCTGCCTCGGGTCTGACAGGAGATGAAGAATCTTGCCATTTTTTTGTGGACAGATCTGAAAGTCAAGTATCACTTTGGCAAGAACAGATTCAGCTTCCCATTCTGTTCTGTGGCAGACAATCTTTTGACAGTTGGGAACGTCTTACCTATCCCTCTTGAAACTATTCCACCTTCCAAAGGTGGCAGTGTGGCTGATAGTGAGGCCCTTGAAATTCATAACCTTCAGAGAAAAAAAAACCACAGCATTCCTTTGTGTGTGTGTCTCTTGGTGTGTATGTGTGTGTGTGTGTGTGTGTGTGTGTGTGTGTGTGAGAGAGAGAGAGAGAGAGAGAGAGAGAGAGAGAGAGAGACAAGCCCAACCCTGGACTGCTGGCATGGCATTTAACAGGGTGCCCTCCCCTGAAAGTAACAAAGAGAACCCTCATCAAAGCTATCAAACACGATTAAAAAAATACAAAAGTTATTTTCTCCTTTTGATTGCTATTTACTTGTGACAATATTTGTTAAAAATATTACTTCTGTCTTTGAGAAGAGGTTTTTCTCTTCATATAGTATGGAAAAATAAACTCTACTGAACACAGTCAATACTTCCCCACCAGCAGGGGCTTTTGGCTTTCACATCTCCGAATAACATCACCAGTGTGAATATCCTATGATTTCCAGGTAGACACCTTTTTACCCATACTACCGGAGCTGGAAACACAAGGGAAGGGGCAAGGCTCAGGTAGCATATTGAAGGGGGAGAATCAGAAAATAGCGTGTTTAATAGCTAACAAAAAGAAAGCTAACGGTGGTTTCCAGCCCTCCTAAGAAGTCACCGGGACGTCCCTCATCTCTTCCGACCACTTACAGCCCTTCCACACCGTGGCAGATGTCAACAGAGTGTGGGGAGCCATGTAGGCCATCGTCAGTGTCACTGTGAAGGAGGACTAAACTTCCACCCCTGGGATCATCTTAAAATGCTGAACTGGATGAATGGGAGAAGACAAGGATACATAAAAACAGTAAAATGTTTATTTCTTAGAAAAAAAAAAAAGAGTGAGGAAGAGGGATTCAAGATGATTGTGGTCACACTTCTGCACGTGAGCAAAGCCAACCCTACAAGCTTAATCCTGCACTCAGAGTCCTAGGAAGTGGAACCACCTATGCTCGCCCCTATGTCACTTCCAGGAGTCAGGTCACGACATGCTTTTAGTCAACTGTGGCTCTTCTACTTTTGAGCAGAGAAACAAGGCTCACCAAGGCCACCATCCCATGTCCAAAGCCTCCCATTACCAGGGAGAAGCAAGGCTCAGGGCACCTCTGGACCACTTGGAAGAGATGGGGGAGGAAAGAAGGGGAGGGGCTGCCTGACATCAAAGCAGAACCAGGCTAGAACTGGAGTCTGTATGAGAGTTCACCTCTACCTCAACCTCATCTTATAGAAAATAGGCCAGAGAGCATCGTAAAACCAATAGTATCTTTAAGGTGAATTGCAGAATTTTGCTGCATACTTGGACACAAGAGAAGTGAAAAGTTGCAACAAGTTTTAACTAGCAGCAACAAAGAAAGTTCCAGAACAGTTTTGTGTTTGTGTTTAGCAATATTCCTTGGCAGGTTCATTAAGAAACACTGTAATTAAATGGGGCATACGATATGGACCGGTCTTCGTTTGCTATAGTGCTGTTCAGTGAAGAGAACCGACCTTTGCAAAGGTTTCAACTGGGGTGTAACCTATTTACACAGTAGTAGCTCCTTGTCTGCGTGGAAGAATCGATGCTATGTGATATCCTCTTCTTCAGAACAGTAATCCCGACCCTGGGAACGAAAAGAAAAGGTCATGTGAATAAAAAGTCAAACCAGGGCCTGGAAATAGTTGCTGCTGGCCCATTTTCTTCTTTAAGTCTGCTTTGTAATGGAATCCAGTCTTCCTTGGTGAGGAGCGCTGGCTGATTTTTAGCTCTAATTATCTAAAGGCATGATAGACCAAGCCCATTAATAAGCTGTTTAAAAAATGCTGGCAAGAACTTATGTCAACTTCCATTCCAGGCAAGTATGACATATAGCTTATATCAATAAGTCAAAGGGATGATGCAGCTAGGAGTCTTCGCTCTCACCAAGAAGACTTGACAGTCACTTTTCGGGGCTCACATTCTCCAGCTCCCTCCGCATGCCTGGGACTTAAAATGTCATAGGAGGACAGTGTGGAATTGAGGGATGCCTGAGTTTTTAATTCACCCTAAAAATGGCTTAAAGGAACAGCAAATAAGAAGTTTATGAATACGTGTGATAGATCTGGAGCTTGAATGACTTCAGGGACAAGAGGCTTTGATGAGCCTGCCAGCAAGCAGGTTCTTGGCAGGTTTGAGGACATGAGGGAGTGGCTGTGTCTGAGCATCTTCTGCCCCTTCTCCACTATGAAGACACAGCTGGGACCAGAACTGAGCTTCCGTGTCTGACCTGGCTGGGTTGTTCTGATGTGAGGGCAAATCTCCACAGACAGCACGAGACAAAAGTAGCTGCCTGTTTCATCACAATGTCACAGAACAGGCTTCTGTGAAAGGTCAAGTTAGATTGTTTTGTTTGTAACATTCTGCTGGCTTTTCTTTTCAAATATGCTAGATGCTCTAAAATTTGGGGACAAGCGCTCCCTTAAAAACAAACACTTTGACTCTATAACACATGAAAATAAGAACCTCAAACAATATAACTAAAAGTTGTGTATGACAATGGATGCTTCAGTAGTTTCTCCTACTTACATAAGCAAGCCATTGTCCCGAGCTTGCCTGCCTGCTCTTCCTTCCTTCCTTCCTTCCTTCCTTCCTTCCTTCCTTCCTTCCTTCCTTCCTTCCTTCCTTCCTTCCTTCCTTCCCTCCTTCCCTCCCTCCCTCCCTCCCTCCCTCCCTCCCTCCCTCCTTCCTTTTTCAAGACAGGGTTTCTTCGTGTAGCCTTGGCCATCCTTGAACTCATAGATCAGCCTGCCTCTGCCTCCGGAGTCCTGAGATTACTCACCACTATACCTGGCTCAAGCTATTTCCCTCCTTCCCTCCCTCCCTCCCTCTAATTCTCGCTCCCTCCCTCCCTCCCTCCCTGTCTTCCTCCCTCCTTCTTTCCTTTTTCAAGACAGGGTTTCTTTGTGTAGCCTTGGCTGTCCTGGAACTCACTTTGTAGACCAGGCTGGCCTTGAACTCATAGATCAGCCTGCCTCTGCCTCCCAAGTGCTGAGATTACTCACCACCACACCCGGCCCAAGCTATTTTCTTGTTAACTGTTTTATAGTACATTTATTTCAAGCAACTTCAATGCCAATAACGTCAATGTTTCTTTTCTTTTTGTTTATTTCATTTTTGTAGTTGATGTGTATTAAGTATTGGTAGCAAATGATTCTTTGTTTACGTGTATATACTCTCGATTTCAGGATAAATTAATAATATTATAAATCATACTTTATTACAATAAGGAACTATAACTTTGGCTACTAGAGGTACTTTTATAACCCCCAGCCCAGCCCACAGTTCCTTCCAGCATATTCAGTAAACCTTTTTTTCCTTCACAAAACAAACCCAGAACTTTCTAAATAATTGAAATCCATTCTTTCTTTAAATATCTATCTATCTATCTATCTATCTATCTATCTATCTATCTATCTATCTATCTATCTATCTATCTATCTATCTGAGGCAGGGTTTCTCTGTGTAGTCCTGGCTGTTCTAGACTCGCTTTGTAGACCAGGCTGGCTTTGAACTCACAGCTATCAGCCTGCCTCTGCCTCCCTGAGTGCTGGGGGAATCCATTTTTAAAAGCACCAATGCTTAAATTAAAAAAAAAATTATTTATATGTATATGTATATATATATATATATTCCTCGAACACATAACATGTTTAAATGTTTCTTTGTTATGTATATGTACAATGGGAATATTTCACACTCCCCTCAATCTCAGGTCACTACAATGAATTATTAATCACATGTCCGGATGTTAATCTTAGCTGTATTTCTTGCTAATTTTGGTACCTTGTTTAAGTTACCTCTTTCAGTCCCAGTTTTCTCATTGATGAAATAAAAATGATGACAGTTATTTGCCATGGTTGTTAAAAGTTAGCATTAATAGTGTCTAGACAGTGACTTGCAGTTAATTCGTTCATAATATAAGCATTGTTTCATATGTAAAAACAAAGCAAACATACAGAAACTGTCATCCAATGCAGCCTTGGGATCTGCAGAAGCAGGAGCAGTCACAGGTTCCTTGCCCAACAGCCCCAGACTGCCTAGTCTGTCACAATAAGTCGCTGCTTTGCCTCATTTAGTTTCTTCCACCATTAGACTGCACTCCTCCGTGCCTTGCAGAACGAGGTTTGATTCACTTGTGGCATAAAACCTTTAGCAGACAGACAAAATGGGTAACCAGTGCTCCCAGGAAGAGCATGAAGGCAGCAGTCATCCTCATGACAGCCTTCCCGGTGACAGGGCCCAGGCTGAACACCATCCCTAGATGAGGGAGGAGCTATTGTCTTCGCCACCTGTTGTAGAGCTGTAAAGGAGACCCTCAAGGTCCATGACTGCTGGGAATTCGTTTTCTGACATGGAAACAGGACACAAGTTCAGCAGCAGGAGGCTGCAACCATCAAGCAGCCAACTCCCTGTGGTGTCAAGTCAGGAGGCTCAGAGTGGAGCTGCTGGTGGATGTCGGGCATGGAGCTAGACTGGCAGGGCTGGTTCAGAGTTTCCATGGAGATCTTATTAGCATAGAAAAATGGGACCTGAGTAAAATAATAAGCTTTGGTTTCCCGGGCACAGCCATGATCTCTATCCAATAGGGCTGTGATCAGGGTTATGTGCAGAAAAATACATCATTCTGTCAGGTAGTCAATAAACGTTAGCTGTTGCCTCTTCTGCTGCCACCGTTATAAACATTGGGTTTGCACATGCTCCCAACAGGGACGAAAAGCTTTCTTTGTGAGTGAGGGCTGTGGTCATAGGTGTGATCTGATAGGGGCCAGAGAACTTTCCTCCCTCCACAGCAGTGTGGCCCCCGCAGATCTGAACCCTGATCCTTGTACATGAATACAAGCTCGAGGGCAAAAAACTCAAGTCCCTTCCCACCTTGTATCTAAATAAAGCCTTACATCTAAGCAAAGGTTTGGGTAGCTCATGTGAGGTTGAGAGGGACCCTCTGCCATGGAGAAGAACCTGACAGCAATCTCTCTCTCTCTCTCTCTCTCTCTCTCTCTCTCACACACACACACACCTGTATATGAAACCTTTTGTATTTATTGATAACACATTCTTTCTAACCAGGAAAAAGAGCTACAAGTTTATAAACTGAAGAACCCCAGGGCTAGAGAGATGGCTCAACAGTTAAGAGAACTTGCTGCTCTTGCAAAGATCCTGGGTTCAATTCTCATCGTCCACATGGCAGTTCACAATTGCCTGTAACTTCAGCTGTAAGGGATCTGATATTCTTCTGGGCTCCTAGAGCATTGCAGGATTATGGTGAACATACACACCACAGACATACACATGTACACACAGACACACACAACACACATATAGACACACACATAAACACACTCACAGACATACACATGCACACACAGACACATACAACACACACACACACTCACTCACTCACATACACACACACACACACACACAAAAAAAAAAAAAAAACAAAAGGAAATAACCTAAAGGACCACGTCAGACCCTCTAAGTTTACTGCTAACACACAAAGGCCCTATATCATACATTTTGAGGGAAGAAGCTGGACAAACCCTCTGTATAAGCAAGACCCTGAAATTTTCATTTCCTGAGAATGTGTTCCCTTAAATTTTTGTGATTACTAAGAAAAGGAGGGGGAAAAAACCCCACATTAGTTGCTCTGCAGACATCATTTCATTTATTATTCATATCAGCCCCGCAGGGTAGGAGTGGAGCCTCGTGGCTTGTGGGCAAATCTTGGAGAAGCTCAAGATCCCTGAGCTAATCTTTGCCTTTTCTGTGAGACTGTAATGACTTGATAAGGAAATTTAAATTCCAGTCAGTTTCATTTTTCTTATCACCTGACCTCAGCTCAGAGGACCAAATACTTTGGTAACAAAGCCTTCTGAAATCAGAACATACCGAAGTAAGAAGTACCAACTGCATGGCATCCCGTCTTAAGCGTCCTGCAGAACTGCTGGGAACCCCATGGGAACCCCCACTTAGACAATGATCCTCCTGGGCAGGCCAGGAAACCTGCTTCTGCTAACAGGACTTCATGTCAAATTGTTAAAAAACTGCTCAAAACCCAGAATCCTCAAGCTTTCAGCTGTCAGGAGGCAGGAAGCTGCAGGTTGGGTGACACACAGTAAGTCTCAGCTGAAGTATGTCCCTCTGCTCCCATAAAGGGTTCCAGAACAAAAGCCTCTGAAAAGACCCTGAGGTGCAACCCGGGGTGGGAACTGTCAGTCACAATTCCAGCCTTGTGCAAAGGACCCACCAGAAGTTTCCCAGGAGGCCCCAAGCACAGCGCAAGAATGCAAGCTCTGAATGATGATGATGAGGAAGAAGGATTATTTGGAAAAGCCACAGGGGCTTTTTACCTGTACTTTTTACCACCTTGGGAGGCTGAGGCAGGAGGTCTCCAAGTTCAAGGCCAGCCTGGGCAACTTAGCAAATCCCTGTGCCCTAACAAAGAAAAGGGAGGATGTGGCTTAGTGATAAAATGTCTGCCCAGCATGTGCTGGCCCATGCACCAAAAAACAAAAGAAAACAAATGGCAACTATGTTGGAACAGTGCATACCCTTCTTCCTGTAGCCCCAGAGAAGGCAGCTCTCAGCCTCTGGACCCAGTGGGTGTCGCTACAGACTGACGGCAACCTTGGGTTCATTTCCTGAGACTTTTGTCTACCTCCACTCTCCTTGGATTCTAAATCAGTTTTTCTATCTTCTTATTTTAAAGATACATCCAAACCAAGAATGACCCCACACTCCAAAACCAGAATATCATATCCTAGAAACACAGCTTAAACTGCATGGAAATTCAGTGTCTGACAGTATATTAAAGATTTACCAAAGCCACAAACACTGAACCTTTGTTAGCTAAACACTTTAAATAGCCTCAAATGCCTCAAAGGAAGTAGATGGCATTCCTGAGGATGACACGCTACACACACACACACACACACACACACACACACACACACACACACACAATGAAAAAAACTAGTACTAATAATTAGATATTAAATATTTGTGCAGCCAGTTCTTGAAGGTGTACAGAGGTGTACTGCTAGCTGCAGCACATAGTGGTACGTCTGCTTCTAACGTGGCCTGGCTTTCCCCGTTAAGCCATGTGAAGATGCATGCCTTTTTTTTTTTTTTTTTTTTTTATAGCAATCAGAGAAATAAAGGTGGGAATGGAGACTGACTACAAGCAAGTAGGAGAGTCACTATTAATGTAACATAAGTTCTTCAACATCAGAGTGTGCTGATAGCTCTGCGGCCGGGCCAACTTACTAAAAACCATCGACCTGTGCACGTAAAATCAGTTAGCCTTACGGCGCCTAGATTATCCCCTGATGAAGTTGTCAAGTTTATAATTACAGGTATTTATATGACAGTGCTTCTATTAGCTATGGAAAGAGTGTCTGAAAACAGATACTAATACGTTCATGTACTGCCTACCACTAGACAGACAGACAGACACCCCCAGCAGTATCACGCATTCTCCGTGCCCCACGCATTTATTCACACACGCTGACTACTCTCTTCCCTTGTGCTTTCTTCTCCAGCATTCCCTGCCTGGCTACTTACGTCTGTATGACCTGAGGGGTCAGGCAGGGCTTCCTGCTCCCCTGCCCTTTGGTGTCTACCTGGATCCTGTGTGTCTTCCCATCACAGCACATATGAACACTCTGCCTTGAAAGGAGGCTGGTGAGTGTTATTGATCAGAAAGTACCCTGGCATTTTGATGAGAGAAGGAAGCTGTTGACATGTGTTAGACCCCACTGGAGGAAGCTCCCCCCCCCCCACTTAACAGTTCTACTGCATCCAGGATGGGCAGAGGTCAGACCAGCTTGTGTTGCCAGGATGGTACGGAAATGAGGAGAGGGCAAGGAAGGGGTCTAGCAGTTGGTCCTGGCATCCCACTGTTCATTAGTCACCACTTTTATTTAATGAAGTAGTTCCTATGTGAAGCATGTCCACTTTGCTTTTGCCAGTCCCGGGAAGTGAAGCTACAGTTTTGTGCATGTTAAGGCAGGTGTTCCGCCGCAGCCACACACGTGGGTTTGAATGACGGTCATCATTCTGTAACAGCCTCTTACCTGGCACTGTGGAGGACTTTCCTGCTTTCTGAGTAGCAAGGAGCATTTTGGTCAATACAATGTGGTTGCCATCTGAAGCCCTGTACATGAATTCAACGGGGGTCTCCCTTCTCTGCCGGGCTAGCTCACAAGCTGCTCCTCTAAGGCATCACCATCCTGGGGCAATGGCGTCCAAATGTCTGTGGAACCAGGGTAACCACACTCACAGCTTCAGCACCTAAGAGCCACTTGTCGGGATGCAGAGGAAACCCAACGGCGAGGGGGCTGGGGGCAAAGAGCAGCCTGTGGGACTGGGGTCTTCCAGCTCCCTGCAGGGCTGTGGGCTGGAAGCAGATGCCTTTCCCCATGGCTGAAAATGCCACACATCACTTTCAGCTCCATTTTCATTTACAGTGCAATGACAGCTTACAACAACAGTTTTAAACGCTGAAGAGATGCTGAAGAAAACAAAAAATAATTAGCTGCCCTGTTAAAGTCTCCTCCCCCGGCTTATTTCATTAGAGAAATCAATGGAGGCATTAATGGCTGTCTCTGTCTCTAATGAGCTTTATTCTAATTAGAGCCACACATTATTACTTCAGTTGGGAAAAGGCCTGGTTGGTGAGGCGCAGCGGAGCGTGACAGCCTCTGACTGCTGCTCTGGCCACACTCGGGAAGGATCCCTGGGATAACAGGAGTGATGACGATCCTGGTGTACAGGACTCTTCATTTAAGACAGAAGCCATATTAACTACCCCTCCTCCCGCTGCCATGTTCACTGCACCCACACCACCAGCCGCCAACGGCAAGGACAGCTCAGGAGCTTTAAAGGTCCTGTTTCCCAAGCTTTGTCTGATGTGGTACTTCTATCAAAGATGCTTTATCAAAGGCCACTTCCCCACAGGAGCAGTGATGGGAAGGAGGCAAGGATAAAGAACTTGGGATGTCTATGTTCTCCAGGCCATACTGAACCCATGTCCCAGAGCAAAGACTGACAAGCTGCCTTTGGCAGGACCACCTACTAAGTATGTGAGGTCTGTTCCATCAAGGCCCCTGCTGCAGCCTAGCAAGAACAGCCAGGCACACACAAAACATCCGTGAGGCCAGCCATGCTGGTGCCAATTATCCTGGCACTCAGGAGGCAGAGGCAGGAGGACTTCATTGTAACTTTGAGGCTAGCCTGGGCTACTCAGTGAGACTGTTTTAAAACAAGATCAGCCATAAAACCCTCAAGAACTATGTCTGTGGCTATCAAAAATTGAATTTCATGTAATTTGTCAAATAGTGCAAAATCTTTTTTTTGATTCCTTCATAAGCCAGCACTTAAACATATGAAGACCATTCTCATTTTGTGGGCCAGATATGGCGTGGTTGCTGTTTGCCTGTTCCTGTCCCAGAAAGCACACTGCTGATCAGTACCCACACCGAGAGGTCAACACTGCTCTTTCCCTAAGGCTCAGACACCAGAGTGGATTTCCACCCTGAGTGCTTTGGCACTTCTTCCAGGAAGAACTGAATTCTGCAAGTAGCAACTTGTAAGATATTGTTCACAACCCACCAACAAGGAAACGGTATCAGTGAAAATTAAATTTAATAGTTCATCTGCTATCTCATCTTCCCTCTGAATCCCAATTTTCAAGTTTCATCTGCTTCTTCATTCATCTACACATCATTCTCCTGTGGCTTCTATCTCATGACAGGCCTAATTTTTTTATTTCATTCTTTCTCCACTGGACATTATCTTTCTTAAAATTTTCCTGTTGAGATTGTGTACGTGTGTGTGTGTGTGTGTGTGTGTGTGTGTGTGTGTATGTATGTGTGTGTTGATAAACAGATTTCACATACATTGTTGTGAAAGATTTCCAGGCTAACTGGACGAATCTCTTAAGAATCTAAGAGATACTTAATTAGTGTCTTGTCACATAGTTTCTTGGACCAAGTCAGGAACTCTAGTATAACCTATTTGGTGGTTGGGGGCTTTGTGGGTCTTCCCAGGCTCATTTGCTTCTGTAACAACTGGCAAATTGAGATTTGAATTCATTCACCTCATGTCAGAGATGTGATTCCAAATTCTCTAGAGCTTTTATAACCTGGAGTGACTGTGCTTACTCAAGAATTTATAGTGAGGATGGATGTTTGGGAAGACGTCACATCCCTTTTCTCCTTGCAGCTAACAGTGGTCGACAGTAAGAGTCTTGGGCCTATCAGCTTGTCTGTTGGATTACAGATGCCTCCCCACTGCCCCTAAGGCCACTAAGGCTCTCTTGATGTTGAGTGGCCTAGGTCATCACAGCGGAGAAGTAAAGGATGGTGCTTACCACTCTTACTGCTCCACAGACTAGGCCCGCTGAAGATGGCAAGCATGGTCAATTTTGAACATGGTTGCTTTCCTTCCTCCCCACAAGGGGTGTGTCCCTGCTTGCTGGATCCGGAGGTTCACCTTCCCTTCCTGTCTCCTTGACTTTCAGAATAGAGAGCACAGGGGACAACTAGTACAAGATCTGTGAATGGCAGAACCTGAGCTAATCCAGGAGGAAGTAGAGAGGCCTCATGACTACGTCTTCTGGGTTAGAGCACCACACTTGGCTTCCTTCTTCTTACAGGGCATGGCGAAGGCAGCCAACCTGCCCTCATCCCAGAGAGGAAAAGGAGCAGGGTCAGCTGAATTCCACTGCGTAGTTGGAATTGTCTGCCGGCCAAGTCTAACCCAACCTATTTCCCCAGGATGAATGCTGGGATGATGGCGACCAAGTATGGATCAGACAAAATATAAGAGGCCAAGCTACAGAATCAGCTATATGGGGACACTTTCTGGCTTAACACGTTATCAAATGCTGATTAAATTATGACTTGCCGAACATCTGACCAAATGGCCAACAAGTACAGCACTTCATAGAGGCCAAGCAAATTCAGATGTATGTTTGGCTATGGCTATGGGAGCCTTGGGAATAGAGGTTTCAAGTGAAACCTAAAATAGAAATGTTTCAGGTGACGTAGTGCACGGCCCACTGCCCAGATGTTAATGCTTCCTGGAGATTTCCTTCTGCACAGCTGTGCATGCTGGGGGCAGTGGAAGGTGTGAGCAAGGCCAGCGACCATGTTGTGATCCGTTTTCTTTCCACTTGACATTTTGTCATAAATATATTCTTGTTTTCATGAACTTCTCTTGCTTGACTTTGAGAAATTTAAGTTTTGGAGTGGCCTCTTTCAGGTCTTGGCTCCAAGATGACAAGAAGAAAAGAAGAAGAAGGTGGAGGAGGAGGAGGAAGGAAGAAAGAAGGAAGAAGAAGAAGAAGAAGAAAAAGAAAAAGAGGAAGAAGAAGAAGAAAAAGAAGAAGCAACAACAGTCATGCTAAAAAAAGGCCTCGGCCATGTGATCTGCGCGCCTGGTAGGTGCCCAAGGACAAGGCCATTAAGAAGTTCGTCATTCAGAACACTGTAGAGGCTGCTGCTGTCAGGAACATATCCGGAACAGGTGTCGCCGATGCCTTGTGCTTCTCAAGCTCTATGTCAAGCTGAATTACAGCCTGAGCCATGCCATTCACAGCGAGGTGGTCAGGAATCGACTCACAAAGCCAGGAAGAACTGGACACCCCCACCACGACCTCCACCAAGGCCCATGTAAAGACAAAAGGCTTTGGTGACAAAAGACAGAGAAAAAAAACCACTCTGGACAAATAAAATGGAAGTTATACTTAAAAATATAAAAAAGAATATGGGGTGAACACTGCCTGGCTTCCACTCAGACACAAGAACTGCTCAGATTTTGCATCTATCTTTCAACCTCCAACCTAGGAAATGAAATCACAATGGCTACAAGTTTGGTATTCATCCTTTAAGCTTTTTTTTTTTTTTCCCCTGATGCTGGGACCTGAAGTCAGGCATAGGGATTTCCTCTACCACTGAGTTCTACTCCCACCTAAAGTTCTTTAGAGATTTTAATATTCCTAACATATCAATAATGTGTTAGACATACCATCAAATATATCACTCTTTTATTATGAAATATATTATTCCTTTATGTGTGCCTGCACATTTAAATATGTAGCATATGAATACTTGCCAGCTATAAATATTTCCTATTGAATATAGCATACTAATGTGAAAGTATGCACATCATGGATCATGCCTGTCAAGACCCGACAGACAAATGGTACCTGGTATCTATTTGCTGAATATAAGTATAAAAATAATATAGTATTCCCACAACATCCATTTTTTATACAATTACTCTATTCATTTAATAATATTACAAAACATAACTGTGCCATCTATATATCTGGTTCACTTCTTTTAACTGCTGCATAATCCTGGGATATAGAAGATTTAGTTTGTTCTTCTGCTGTTGAACGTTCAGTTGCTACCAGCTTTTACATTTTTCATTTTTGCAATTTAGCACAGACCGTTCTGGTGTCAAACTTTATTGTACATATGTAAGAGAATTTCAAGAGTATATACCTACTAATGTGAGACACAGTTTTTAATAGCTTGAATTACCTATACTTCACATTATATGTATGTACATAATTTAACAAAAAACACTTCTGATGTTTTAAATATTACAAATGTATTCCAAACTAGCTCTGGATCTGTGTCTGGGAATTACTCAGCATGTTAATAAGGTGGATGCTGAATCAGGATGTTCCCCTGGCTCCTTGTGTCTGTCATTACTCACTGGGTACCCAGAGAGGAGGCAGCTATGATTGCCCAGCTCCAAACTTCCAAAAATCAAGATTGAACATATGAGTGTAAAACATTTTGTGCTGCTTTTATAGATAGATGTAGTTTGGAAGTAGAATTGGAGGGAGAGCAGTCTGGAGGGGCAGCTGCCTCTAGAAATGAACAGACATGTCTCCATGCAGAAGATTTCCCCGGGAGTAAGAGATCCCAGAATAAATACTTAAAGAACTCTGCAAGCACATCATGATTCTCCATGGCTGACAGACACTAGCCAGCCTCATTCTTTGCTGAAGAGGAAGGTGAAGTGGGAGGAATGGGTAGGACATTCTCCGCGGGTCCTTACAACTCGGCAGTTATGCCCCTGGGTTAGAAGCATCCGAAAGCAAGTCCTCTGTTCTAATGCTCTATCGTGTACCTCCCCTGCTGCTGGTCCATTCTGGTCCAGAGCCTGAGTGACCATACTTACCCTAGAACTGAAACTTACTAAAGGAACCAAAGCAGCCAGCCTCTCCATCTCTGTGATGTTGATAGTGCTTCTTTTTCTAACTTTTTTGGTCACTGTTCCTGTTACAAGCTTCCTGGGGCTGATATTAATGTACAATTTTAAAAGTCTCATAAAAGCAAGTTGTAAAAAACTTACAGGAGTTAGAGGAAGCTTCAAACAGGAAAAACTCCAGATGAGGATTCAGCTGTACCCACTAATTAACTGACTCAATCTGTAGTCATAGGACTCTTCCTGCAGAAGGTTATGCCACGGAGCAGCAAGATGGCCAGTGTGTAGGAGGTGGCCTAGTCAAATATTCCATGTCCATCTAAGAAGAGATGCCTGCCACCAGCAGGATTGGCTTTGGCAAGGCTTGAGCTAAATTCTTCCCTTTTGGTTTCTATTATAGACCTCTCAATGTTCGGTGAGGTGTGTCCCCAACTTCAAAAGAAGGACCACCGGACACAGGGCATCCATGCCACAGCCATAGCTCAGCGTATATATTTTCTTTAATTTCCCAGGTTACCATTATTATCCTAATCTTATCGGCGCGGAAACTAAGGCTCAAGAGTTTAAATGATTAGCTTGAGTCATGTAGCTGGAGCTAGTTCCTGGATTTGGCCCAGGTTTAAAGCTTTCTCTTGGGTAGCGATCTTCCTCTAGACCCAGCAGACTGAGTTCCCTGGCAATGTATCTGCTGTGTACTCCCCTGCTGTTCCAAATTGTTAAAAACATCTCCTATCCAGGCCAGCCAGGGCATCTTCCCAACCATGCCTCCATCTCTTACAACCCTTTGGCTGTTGAAGCCCATTGGTCTATCTGTAGAGCTTACTTATCCAATAGGCGTCTTCTGTCTTAAGCTATGTTCTAGAGAAACAAAGACAAGTGAGATTTGGTTTTAAACTTAGAGATTTGCTTATTGCTTCCAATATGTTTTTGACTTTTTTAGCACCGGAATTGAACCTAGGGCCTGCAAAATGGTAGCCAAGTGTGCTCTACCAGGAGGCTACATTTCCAGGCCCCTTTTTACTTCTGATTTTGAGACAGGGTCTCACTAAATTGCCCACAATGACTTCCATGTTATGCTGCAGCCCACGCTGGCCTTGAAATTACAATCATGTTCAGCCTTCTGAGCAGCTGAGATTTTAGGTGTGTGCTACCACACCTAGCGAGGTATTTTCAAATAACAGAGCCAAGTAGTTACCAAGATTGACACTCTATCCCTGGGTGCTTGCTGTACCGACACAGTAATGCTCATGGATGCCAAATTCAAATGGTAGAAGGGCTGCCAGGCAGAAGAGAGATAGACAGCTGAAGACTAATGGAGAGCAGAAATGGAATGGGACCAGAACCATGGACCAAACAATACAAGCATCCCGCTGCTCTGAGTGATACTTTGGGGCTCCCTGCCTTGTCCAGTGGCAAGATGAAGACATTTACTGACAGCTTTATTGCGCTGAGCCCACAGGGTTGTCGGCAATGCCTTCCTCATAGCAATGACATAGCTTTTCTTTCATTCATCACTCTATTGTCTCAGAACCTGAATACTTCTCCTGCGGCTCCCCAACGAACCTGGCTGATAGAACTTCAAGCATTCTCGGAAAGTCAAGCTCTGCACAGAAAAGTGAGCAGATGCTTCAAGCTTTTTAGGCCCATTTGTTCCCCTTGACTGTCTCCTTGGAAGTCCCATTCATGCCCCTTGACTGTACTAACAATTCCTATGAGCTAGAGGGGAATTCTGGGATTCTTAAAGGCCAGAGTGTGTTCACACTTCACTAGAAGTTTCTACACCAGGGTCACTGTCACAACGATTATTAAGTCATCAGCATAAAGCTTTGAAGCAGGAATAAAAACAAAACAGGAGTGAGTCATATCCTTGCTCTTTGTAATCACAGCTTTAATTTGGCTATACAAGTAGGAGAGAGGGATGGCAAGGGAAGAGGGTGAAGGGAGAAAAGCAAAGGATTAGGTTGCAGTTTGATGACATGCTCACCATGGAGGAAGAAATTGCTCTCTCTCTCTCTCTGTGTCCGTCCATCCACATTCCCCCATGCATGTGTGTGTGTGGAAGCCGGAGGTTGATGTTACTGTTTTAGCTGGCCTTGCTGGCAAAAAAGCCCCAAGATGCTCCTGTGTCTCCTCCCTCGGTTCTGAGTAACAGGTGTGCACACTGTATCCAGGTTTTTACTGGCTGTTGAGGACTGAACTGAGAACTTCATGCTCAAGCAAGCACTTCATGGACTGGGCTAGCTCCCCCAGCCCTGCAGGAAATTGTTCTATTTACAGATAATGGCAGCCAAGCCCACCTCCAAGGAACACAAAGCACAACTTCCATTTGCATGTGGGGCAGGCCGGAAGAGGAAGAGGATCACTTTAACTCGGAGGGCCAGGGGGAGTAATGTCTGCCTGCGAGTGTGTGATGTCATAATGAAACCCATTATTCTCAAGGCTAACCATGAAGAGGATTTAAAAAAAGAACCCTAGGTAAGTTGGGATGTTATACAAAATATACAAGAAACGAAGCCGAGAGAGAAGCTAAAGGAGGCGGGGATTTTAGAGCGGGAACCTGCAGGTGTAGAATCAGTGTTTTAATCAGATGGGAGGAGTGGGGGGAGGAGAGCACTGATAAGTTCTTAGAAGACCATGTTCCTAGTGGCTTATGGAGGTCAGCTGCAGCCCCGCTCAGCCACGGCAGGTGAGAACAGTTCAGATGCACACAGTGAGCTTCCCCAAACAAACTGGCAGGCCTCGGTCCGGCACACTAGTGTTGCTTTCACATCTGTCTTGAGGGGCACAGAGAGGAAGTTTTTATTTGGTATCCAAAGAGGAGGATAGGAAAAGTCTCAACACACACCCTACACAATCTAGGAAATGCAAATGAGGAGTCAAGGGAAGACAGGCTTTCCCTCTATAACGCTGGCTTTGTAAAATGTACAAATTGGAATTCCTGGACATTTCCAGGAGAGATGGACTTTCACAACTCAAAACTTCTCAGCCCGACTCTTAGCACAAAGCTCCAGGTGAAAACTGGATTGAATAAATTCTAAAAAAAAAAATCTAAAGATGATTTGAGCTGTGTTTATAGTTGTCTCCATGCTTGTATTGACCAAAGAAATACTTAGCTATGTTTTAAAAACCCAGGAAAATTACACGGAAGAACTCAATTTCCATTTGGGCTATATACATGATACTAAGGATTGCACTGAGCCAAACACATGCACTAAGAAGGGGTATTTGGATTTTTGGGAGCTTAATGCTTCTACAGTGCCTAGAATAGCATATGCAAAAGGACGAGTTATAGAGAAGAGAATAGGAACAGAAAGACAGTTTATAGGGCAGGGAATTATCTGTACAAGTCAAGTGAGTGCACGGCAGATGGAGTAACACTGTTCTTTTACATATACACATATCTGGGCTTGCGGCAAAGAACACTTGCCCAGCAGGCCCCATGTATGAGACTCTGGGTGTGATTACCACTATCAAAGACAAAAGAAGAAAAACAGAGAAAGAAAAGGTACCCAGTAGTGGGAACATTGTTCATTCTGAATTTATAACATTCCGTGTCTAGAAAAGGTTCTACCCAGCACACAGGTAAGTCAGAAACGGTGTTTTTGTTGTGCCAAAGACATCATGTTCTATCCTAGGTGCAAAAGAAAATCTTTCTTTAGATGGGAGCAATGAACTTGATTCTGAGTGAAAGGAGACATAGTTTCAGTCATGGCAACTTGCTGGGAAAGGACAAGATCATCTCACATGTCAGAACTCATAAATGTTTGAAAAAAACTTAAAATGCAGGTTTCAGTTTTTGCCAGTTTTACCCTGAACTACTAAACAATCTTTTTATAATTGTGGAAAAAAAAAAAGCTAGTAGTGGAAAAAGCTAAATAAACAGAAAAAGATATTTATCATTATAGTGGGAACAAAATCTTTTTTTTTTTTTTTTTGGTTTCTCTTCACTAAACAAAACGTTATCAGCATGCCGAACATCTTTTGAGCCAATATGTGAAATTTGGTAATTGATCCGAAGTGAAGTTTTTAATGTAGAGTCAGACATATGGCAATATTTTACTGAAAACAAAACAAAACAAAACAAAAACACACATTTAAAATGTTTCTATACAGACAGGAAACTCCACAGAGCACCATCATCCACCTCTAGCTTTTACACCGGTGGCAGCTGCTGGTCTCTCAGAAGTCCATGAACTTACTCTTTCCTAGGTCCGCTTTAAAACGGGGTCAAATTCTTACACATCTAAGATCACCTCTCCCTTGCATTAAATAGCATAGCCATAGGGAACACTGGGGGTGGGGGAGAGAATGGCACGCAGGTCGGGGAGGCGAGTGATGTCTGCAGGAAGGAGCTACTGGGGAACTCATGATCCTGTAATGCAAGTGAAAAATACAAGAGGAGATAGCAGAACATATGTGTTATGAAGGAACAGGGGAGAATCCGGGAAGCTAAAGGTCTGAGTGGGCATGGGGATGTGGGTGGTGAAAAGAAGATGTAGGGGTGGATTAGCTCTAATTATGGATTATAATTATGAAGAGGCCTTAGGAAACTCCATTAGTATGTAAGCTAATTAAAATCATCATTATTATTATTATTATTGGGGGTTTTTTTTTTGGTTTTGAACCTAGCCTTTAATGGCTGAGCCATCTCTCCAGCCCTTAAAATTATTTTTCAAAAGGAGTTTGAACAGAAGTACTCCACACCAGTAAATAATGTCGCTCTCCAGAGATACCAGTTTTTAAGTGAAAGTTTCGACGTCAGGCATGGGTTACCTCCCTACACATTATTCCTCAGAGAACACCCAGGGGCACCCAAAGCAAACCAGGCTACAGCCATTGCTCTTGCTTGTTCATCTTAACTAAATGGTAACATCTTAATCCTGGAGACAACTGCACACTTTGGTTGCAGGACACAGAGGAATCAGTCTTGAGACGATCAGAAAATTCTCCCCACAGACTGGCTTCACAGAGCTGGAAGGTGCTAATGCAGGCTGCTGGGGGACGAAAGACATCGATGGTTTTATCCATCGATAAAGTATAGTAGCTGCATGCTACAACACTGACTTTCTAGGCAAGATGTACCCACTGAGGCAACAGTGGCAAGGCCGTTAGTGGGGACAACCAGCTACTCTTTAATTTGAAGACTGCTCCCCAAGAAGAAGTTCATTCCCGATACTGCAAACATGGTCCAAACCCACGGTTACAGAAATCCTAGGGGAGAAACGATTGGCATTTTTCTAAATGGTCATGTTGGCAAACTGCCTTCTTAATACTTATATTTATTTTCAAAGCCTCTGACAGTGGGTAGTGGTTAATGCAGAGGTGGCCTTAGCGTTCGATAAGAGGCTGAGGGTAAGGGACTATGAGTGCTTAGCTAAAGATGAGACACTGATGTCATCCCTGCCTCTGTCCAACACTCAGGGAACACCGGGGAATGTGAGGGCAGAAGATTGCAGGAGCCAGGGGATGGGAGGAGTGCTCTGAAGTGTCCTCTAGACATGACATGGGGGGGAGGTGCCACACCCAAACTCACAGCAGCCGTGCTTACCCACACAAGACCTTCACAAGATCCAGCCAGTTAAAAAGTCCAGCATGGAAGGGAGTGAGACTTACAAGGCCCAGCCCGAAGCTGAGGAGTTACTGGCAGTTGATGGCTGTTGGACAGGAGTCAGTTTTTCTTTTTTTTTAGGAGTGTGGCTCCTGATAGGTTCCTCATGTTCCCCCTTGTCCACACACATATGAACAACGCTAATGAGACTTGGTGGGTTAAAAATATATTACAAAAGAGAACAT
Source organism: Psammomys obesus (assembly GCF_907164565.1). NCBI lineage: Eukaryota > Metazoa > Chordata > Mammalia > Rodentia > Muridae > Psammomys > Psammomys obesus. Next base: position 17,672,815 of record NW_026596057.1, on the reverse strand, counting down.
GAAGTTGGGAGAGAGATGTGATGGAAGGTCCTGAGAGGAGTTGGGAGTGGGGAGTGAAAGATGGATATGATCAAGGCACATTGGATACATGTATGAAGTTTTCAAAAAATAAATAAAAATTAACACAACGCCTAACAGTACTCAACATAAGGGAAGAGAGTGTCTAAAGAGACAGCTCCATCCATGAAGTATTTAACTTGCAAACACAAGGAGCTGAGTTCTATCTCCATAACCCACATTAGAAATAATAATAATAAAAAAAAAGCCAGGCATGATAGTACAGGACTGTAATCCCAGTGTTGGGGAGGTGGAGACGGTGGATCCCTGGAGCTCGCTGGCCAGCAAGGCTAGCTCATCAGGTAAATCCTAGGTCCCACTGAGAGACCGTGTCTCAACACACAGGGCAGAGAATGACACCCAAGGTTGACCTCTGGCTTCTGTACCCACACACAGGCATGTGCACCTGATCAAACACGTGCGCTTGTACATATACACACTAAAAAAAACAGAGGTAAGATAATAAAAAATGAAACTCAAGAGGCTGCTCTGCCATGCTTTAATTACAGCAGAATATGTTCTGAATTCAGTCCTCTTTAGAGAAGTGTTTGTAAGTTATCATGACAGACTTGTAAGTTAACCTTACCACTGGGTTCCATATGCTATTCAGGACACGTGGGAGGCATGTGAGTCCAGGTACTGCTTACATTTCTACATAGATCAACTTTGGACTTCTCTGTCAGTGTAAATCCATACACAGCTAGAGAAGCAACCTGGAGACTCTGCTGAGAGACGGAACTGTGGGATTCCAGGCCTGATTACTAGAGTCATCCAGCAGCAGACCCCATACATTCTGTTTTCCTAGATACAGTCAGGTGCCATGTAACGATGACAACACGTTTAGAGAAACACACCACTAGACAACGTTGTTCTGCAGGCATCAGAGGAGGAGCTCCCATGACCTGGATGGCACGGTTCAGCCACCCAGTGTGGCCTGCTAAGTACGTGAGATGCGTGAGAAGGATGTTGATGCGACAGGGCCGCTCTTTCTTAACAGTCAACCTATATTTGGCTATGAGCAGAAGGGACGGCTGAGACGGCTCTCAGTAGTATAATAGGTATATACGTCAGCAGTGAGCCCTTTGCTGCTGAGCGTCACGTACCATAACCACAAACACTCAGGCGGTGTTGTGGTGCCAACAGCCGAGCTCCAACAGTACCGGGCGAGAGGAATTTCCAGCTCTGTCACAGTCGTAGGTCCCCCACCCCCCACCCCATTTGTGCAGTCTGATCAGACTATGGTAAGGTTGTGTGTGAACGTACACAGATACTCACACATGTATAATAAGGCTTAACTACGACTCTGGCACAGTAAGAGGTCAATGGCAGTGAATAGAAACTATGACAGTAGTTAGCCGTTACCTAAGAGTTACGGATTACTATTCGGATTCTCCATTAGAATTTTCGGACTGCGCTTGACTGTGAGTAGTTGCAACTGTAGAAAGGGAAGCTGCAGCCTAAGGGGACTATTGTATTAGCCCGGCAACTGTGGGAAAGTCACTCAAGCATTGTGAGTCTCGGCAAAAGGCAGACAATGGCGCTCTGTGTTATCTGTAACAGCACTCGGCCGGTGCGGTCTGGAGGCAGAAAGGTCATCGCCTAGGAAGGTAGTAATGGAAACAGGTACAAGATGTCCATGAAGAACTCAGAGCAGCGGCAGGCAAACGTGGGCTCTTGGTGGACCTCTGTAGGCAGCTGCCCTCCTTGCCTTGCAGTCTGAGGTTTGAGCTTTTCGGTGGCCTCTCCCTGACCTGACCCACTAGAACGAGCTAGAGCAGCCTAGGACTAGGTGATAGGGGCTCTATCACATTATTTCCATATGCACTCTTTTTTTGTGTCGTTTTGTTTTAACTTTCCGTCTAATCCTTTGCCGAAAGATTGAGAACACAGGCGTAAAAGAACCGTCACCCTAACCTGCAATTAGCACATTTATCTTGAAATGATGCAGTTTGTTTGTCTTGCCTTCTTACCTTTTCAATTTTTTCATCCAGCATTCTGAAGAATTCTTGTTGGCTTTCAGAGATGTGCATGCTGGAAAATAAAGAAGAGTAAGGGCATATTTCAGTGCTTTCTGAAACCAGGCCCTCTCAAGGGAGCGATGGGGGATGCCATAAACTCTGGGGCAGACACTTACCTACTGCAGACTTTCCCACTAATACCTCAGAGCTGCTTCAGAGCAGTGCTGTGGCACTGAGCTTGCACACGTTTCCTAAGTCTGCGAGTGCACGTGCTCATGAGGGAAGGAAGACAACTTCCCCTTGGTGGGCAGGGGTCATTTCTACTGATATTACTGAGTGGGGCCTGCCAATTTTTTTTTAATCTTTAAAAACACATTTAGGGTTTTAAAAGAACAAAATAAGGACGTGCAATGTGGCATTTTCAGCTCTGTGTGTGACAGAGAAAACTATCCTAGTTAGATGAAAACACGGGTCTTACAGAGGCGGTAGCCCTGGCATGTCCAGCTGTGAGTACCGGCTGGAGGCACTCGAGCAGAGGACGGAACAATGGCCTGACACTGCCCTTACCAGTTTCTGCACCTTTGCAGGCTGAAATTCCACTGGAATATGGGGTAAGTCAAGAAGTGCCTTTGAGCAGTCTTTACCCCTATGTGCTTGCCTGTCCTGTGCTGCTTAACCCGCTCAGTTAGGTGGCTGGTGTAGTGGGCGGGAATAGCACATTAAAAAGGCAAAGTGAGCGGGAATCGTAGGGAAGGGCATGGCAGGATGGGCCTCAGTGCTGATATGGTCCTTCTAGCCTGTCCATACTTGGAGATGTCCCATGGAGGTGAAGGGCACTGGATGAAAGACACACACTGTGTTGGTTGCAGTTTCTGGGGACAAGGGTGGAGGGCAGGCCTAGAATGGTTTCTTAGCTTTAAGCTAAGTGTGGGTTTCTGCGTGTCATTAGCATGACATGTGTGCTATTAGCATGACTCGTCACCCCTTAGAAGCCACAGGAGGGCACAGGTGTCCTGAAACCATCAGGCTTTCCATGAACTAGACTCCCATATGAAGCTTCCCTCTAGGTGTAAAGCCAAGACTGAAAAATCTGTGAGCACAGGACATCAGCTGTGCTCCGGGAGGAAAACAGTGAAAACTTGCGACACCACTACTCAGTTCACAGTTTACAAGGCACTTTCACACATAGCGTGAAATCCTGCCATCCTTTACAAAACCGCTCAAATAACGGAGATGTTCTGTTTGGGAACTGGACCCTCTTTCATATGCAGGTTTAAAGGGCAGGGCAAGAATCTGGTATGAAGAGAACCCAGTAAACAGCCTTCTCTTTGCAGGATCCTGAGCAGAAAAGACTGTGTGCACCACGTTTTCCCAGCATCCTCATTGCTTTAAACCTGTCTTTTAATAGAGCGTTCACTATTAGCCTCTGCCAGTGTTCCCTTGCTGACCACAGGCCATGATGGTAGTGTTAAATCACTACTTGCCTGTGCTACTCTGATACCCAGGGCCACCAGCATGGACAGGGCTGGTTGGTTGTCAGTGAACCAGCAGCAGCCCCAGGCAGTTTGCTTCTGTGCCTGATCCTCAGACTGTTTTCTAGCTGGGTTTTGTGGGAGTGATGATGGTCCTTCCCCAGCTTTGTGCCCTGATATAGCTTTGCTTCAGGCTTTGAAACAGCAACAGCCAAGCTTTTCAGCTCCCTCTGCAGTGAGGGCAAGGCTTCCCAAGGGTGTAGAACACAAACCTCCTGGCGCCCATGCTGGCCGCATGGCCACACTTTGGTTCTTGTTCTTGGCAAGGCTCTTAACAGTTCTATGTCCCAGGATGCAAAGATGTTAAAATAGGTGTATTAACAAAAAAGACAGATGTCTGTGTAGCCTCGTGATCCAAAAGACCCCACGGAAATGGTGTTTTTAGGTTTTGGTGCTCACGCTGCAAACTTTACTCCGCATGTGAGAGCAAGGCAATAAATACTTAATTGACTGACGGAGCGCTATTTAAATTCATGTGACTCTTGACCCGTCAAGGAGGCAGTGTGGTTTGTCAATGGGTCAGGTGCTTGCCCGCAGACTCCCCTTCAGACACAAGCAGGCGTCCTACCTAGAGCTGTCGCCACCTTCTGCTTACGTCTTCATCTAATGACTAGGACGTGAAACAGCAACGCCTGGTCAGCAGTTGTGCCTATGCACGGAGGGTCGGGAGCGGGTATCTTAACTCTGCAAGTGTGTCTGCCGGCTCCGTGATCACAAGTTCTGTATCGGGAGCTTGAGACTGAAGGTGAAGGCCACTGACCCAAGTAAGGATGTGTATGGAGACGCAAGCACAAAAGGCTCAGTGCTTTTAGTTTGCAGTGTCTACGGATCAGGGATCAGGAAACGCTGCCTGTCTGTCTTTCCGTACCTGGCAGATTCACTCTCAAAATGCACGCGGTGTGCTCCCTGAAGTAGGCGGAACTGGTGGAATGGAGGGGCCTTGTTATCGTCAAAACCTCATGCACGACATAAGCTCTTTCAGATGAATGCTTCTGTCAGAGGGACAATGGTTCACCAGAGGAACAAATGCTCCCTCAAGGTCCTACTTCCCTGTCTGAAATTTGGTTATCTTTCCTCTCTCCCTGCTAGGAAGGGACTTCTGCTGCTCTGCACACAAGCTTGTACAGCATGAGTATGGGAGGCTAATATCCGCTAGACCTAAATGTTCATAAAGCTGTACACTGGTGTCTGCTTTAACTATCAAGGCCCAACGAATACCCCACTGGGCACGGCAAAGCTCTGTAAGATGGCCTTGTACCGGTAGAAGCTTTTCTTTCTGTGGCTTCTCAGCTCAGGGAGACTAAGGAACCTTGAGGCAAAGCAATCCAATGAAGGAATGATGGGCAAAACGGGTTTCAGCGCTAAAGGCATTCGGCTTTCTTTTCCAGTGATGCATCAGGTTTCCACTCGTGGAAAACTTCAGACACAAAAATATAAGGCTGTAATATGGTTTGGATCTGATAACGACCTCCCAAAGATAACGCCATGAAGGCTTAGGATTCTCAGAGGAAGGGTCTCTGGGGGTGGGGCCCTGGGTCATCAAGTTCCCTCACTGATGGATTCATTGACAGAGTTATAGTCTAATGGGTTACTGAGGGGGTGGAAACCTTAGTGAGGGGGGCTTAGCTGGAAGATGTAGGCCAGCGGGGGCAGTCTTTTTTTTAAAATTATTTTATTTGTATTAATTACAGTTTATTCACTTCGTATCCCAGCTATAGCCCCCTCCCCTCTTCTTCTATGCTCCTCCCCCAGCCCACTAATAGGGGAGGTCCTCCTCCCCTTCCATCTGACCCTAGACTATCAGGTCTCATCAAGACTGGCTTCTTTGTCTTCCTCTGTGGACTGGTAAGGTTGCTTCCCCCTCAGGGGGAGGTGGTCAAAGAACCAGCCACTGAGTTCATGTCAGAGACAGCCCCTGTTCCCATTACTAGGGTACCTACTTGGACACTGAGCTGCCATGGGCTGTATCTGTGTAGGGGTTCTAGATTATCTCCATGCATGGTCCTTAGTTGGAGTGTCAGTCTCAGAAAAGACCCCGGTGCCCAGATTTTTTGGTTCTGTTGCTCTCCTTGTGGAGCTCCTGTGCCCTCCAGGTCTTTCTATCTCCCCCTTCTTTCATAAGATTCCCCACACTCTGGGGGCAGGCTCTTGAAGGATGCATTTTGTCTCTGGCCCTTTCCATACTCAGTGTTGTCTGTCCTGTCACTCTTGCCTCCACTTGCTTGGCTACCACAGGGTAATCAGCTTTGTATACCTCATGCTCCCGGCCACAATATTTTTGTTTCATCACAGGCCAAGAAACAACAGAGCAAATGACTATCAGCCAAAATGAACCTTCCTTTCTTCAGGTGCATATTCTCAGGTATTTTGTCATAGCAATGGTAATCTGATTTACATAGGAGGTGTCCCAGTTGTTGTTGGTTTTGTTTGTTTGTTTGTTGTCAACTCAAAATAAGCTAGAATTATTTGAGAAGAGAGAACAATAAGTGCGAAAATATCTCCATAGGGTTGGCCTGAAGGCAAGCCTGTGGAACATTTTCTTACTTAATGATTGACGTGGGAGGGCCTAGCCCATTGTTGGGGGTTTTATCTCTGGGCAGATGGTCCTGGATGGCACAGGAAGGCAGGTTGAGCAAGCCAGAAAGGGACCTTAGCTCCATTTCTGGGCCTCTACATCAGTTCCTGACCTGACTTCCCTCAGTGATGAACTACAAGCCATAAGATGAAATAAGTCCTTTTGTCCCCAAGTTGACTTTGGGGACATAAAGTCTTTATCATAGCAATAGAAACTTAAGAAGATAGAAAGTACCATCCTCAAACATATTGCTTCTACTTGCTCAATTTACCAACACCAAAGTTTTCACTAGCTTTGGGGTCTTTGTTTTCTAAAGAGCTTCCTGGCATCTGTATGCTTTTCCTGTTTATCTATCTGTGACAATTTAATTCTTAGGTCCAGATAGAAATTCAAGTGGACAGAGGCAAAGCTTGGTCTGCCTCGATACTTGCACACCCATAATTCAACAGCCAGCTGAGATCCTCTTCCTTGTATTCTGCTTTTTCTTTACGAGTGTCAGCCATTTTCAACTGAACTTTGGGGCAGAAGATTCCTTCTAATCTTTCTGACCCACTCCCAGAAATGGCCACTTTTATTTGTTTAACAGTTTTATTTGCAAAACAAACAAACAAACAAACAAACAAACAAAACAATGTAAGCACCCATAAAACTCAAGCCAAAACTAATTACCAGAACTTTGATCACAAGCTATAGCTGACTCAAGTTAGTTCCCAGCTGTGTGTCCCTCTGCCCGAGAGAAACCCTCTTGCCTTTTACCTTGCAGTGTTTCAGAATGTGCTAAAGAGCCAATTATCTGCTTTGGTTATATTTTTTAAATTTATAGAGTGCAACATGTTCTGTGTAACTAATGTAGGATTAATTTCAAATTGCCAGGGTCCAAGCAGCAGTGTGCACGGCTGCAAAGCACTTGGCTAAACTGCCAACCCATCTTTCATTGTGTAAACATCCTGTATTTCACTTAACACAGCCCCATTTAAGGGCATTTGTCGTTTTTTCTTACTCTCAAGGCATTCCTAGTACACAAGATTATGCTTGCAATTTAAAACACACATGTGTACACACACACACACACACACACACACACACACACACACACACGCAAGCACTCACGCGCGAAGGCATGCATGCCACCCATACATACTGCTGTGTGGGAAATGTGATTTTATTTTTAGAATTATTTTCCATATTCTGGAAAATCTACACTGTCATTTGTATATCATCCTCTGTTTCATAACCTCTATTGTTGTGGATATAGTCTAATGATGACATGTTCATAATTTTAATGCAGCCATTAATTAGTAAATTTCCTTAAGATTTATATATACTTTATATCTTAATTAAAATCCCCTTCTAACCAAGAGCTGTAAAACTACCCTTCTTATTTATTTATTTTACTAAACTGGCCTGAAACTGTCAACTTTGATATGCACAGAGGATGTTCTGAGACTATGTTTTGTTTGCTGTCTCAGTTACTAAAGCTTTATTATAGGCCTTGATTACCTGGTAGGCAAAAATGGAGTTTTAAAGACAATACAAGGAAAACAGAAAGTAGAACTTACTTTGCTCTGGGTTGATGGACTAATCCAGGAATTTCTTTATTAGTTTTAAGCCTTGCATTTGAGCTGGCACTTTTTTCCTGAAACACAAGAACATATATAAAATACAGGATGAGAACCTGAGATTATGCGATAGCAAGCATTTTTGTCACGCTCTCCTTGATGTGCCCCTCTATCGAAGCTGTGTACCCCACCAAGGTCCTTGCAGAGATGTTACACAATACAGGCAGAGCCAGCCAGACATTTGAACAGGAAGTACTGTAAAGAAAAGAGGAGTTGGCTTTGTAATAGGTACACTCTGTTTAGAAAACAGCAAGCAGCTAGCGTTTAATTACTGATCTTTAATGGTGAGAAAGTTGACAAAAGGTTCCAGTGTTAGGAAGAGAGGGACGGGACAATCACAGGCACTGTTTACCTGTCCAGGAGAACTAGCTGTGGTGAAGACACTAAGGACACAGTGTGAGTAAGGCCGTAGCTGGGACAAGGATAAGGACAAGGACAGGACTACCAATGACTAATAGTTTTACTTCACAGTAAATTTTGGAACTAGATTCTACTGGATTGATCAAAGCCTCTGGCTTTTAGGTTGACAAGATTTTGTATTTCCAGCATAGCAGCCACACAGGAAAGAGACATTCAAGTGTTAAAGTGCTGGTGTATCTACCATCCTGGGCTCTTAGAGACGTACAAAAAGTGCTTTACACAGAGCTCCAAAAGCATACCCTTAAAGTGGAAGGAAACTTCCAAGCCACACTAACAGGAGGCTATTCATACTTAAAGGACTTGAACTGAGGCCCAAACTGAAGTGACCACTATTTAATTTAGGAGTTAAATACCACAGAGGATTAGCTCATGAGCTTCCCCAACTGTGGAGGAGCCTAGATGACATGAAACAGACGGACCCCAAATGGATTCTTTTGTGTCTCTTTCTCTGCAGAGAGCTGACACCATTTCAGTCAGTGGCATTCCAGCCACTCTTACATGCTCTGCCTGGTTGTTATTTACCATCAGACAAGAGTGGATCTGCATAATATTAGCACTCTAGAAATATGGTCATTTCATGTTCTAAGAAAAGAACACAATTACCATTTTCCTACAGGCCACTTTACCACCTTAGAGTAAAACTGTATTCACAACCCATCTAAGACGTATAAAGTAAGGCTGGTGAGCTGGATCAGTGAGGAAAAGTTTATCACACGGGCCTGACGACTTGAGAGCCATCCCTAGATCCCCTAGTGCAAGGAGAGAACTTCTAAAGTTCTCTTCACATGCATGCTAGAGACGCATGCGTTGGCCAAGCTCCCCGATGATAAACAAAATACATTTCAAAAGAAGTATGGGCTATACACTGTTTCCCCTGCTGGGGTAGACAGGGAACAACACATAGTTATTGGGTCTTTTACAAAGCAGGCGGGAGAATTAGCAAACTAACACACCAGCTCCAGGCACCTAGGGCCCATGTCCACTGTTTACCATTGGGGTTGTGCTGCCTGACAGGGGCCTCAAGCATCATGCAAGGTGCTCAGCATAGAGTATCAGAGCAGACAAGCAGTGCCAGCAAACACAGGGCCTCTCTGTGTGAGTGTTTGAGAGGAAAATAGCTCAAATGGAGCCTCCCTGCAGGGTTAGAGATACAGGTTTCCTCCAACGTGGGCACTTTCTTCTTGAAGCCGTGTGTTCTTAAACACTGAGAGTGGGCAGGTACGGTATATGCCACTTCCTTCTTGCCACATAATCTCCTTAATTTCTAGAGCTCAAATGATACATCATCGTTTTCAACCCCACAGAGGCAGGAAACTGAAAGGCCACACAACTGCAGCCTCTTCAATATTCTACTGATTAAACTACCTTACATAATTACATTATCTCTTCATAAAGGCCTATTTTACATACTCCTTATGAACAAACCCCCAAACGACAGAGGCTCAATGGCAAAACTTTCTAATGTGCATTCATGTCTTTATTTTACAAATTATAATTCATCAAGACCAACAGTAACAACTTACTGAGGATTTACTTTAAATAAGACAGTATCCTAAGGAATGTACATGTATTGACTTATTTTGTGGTTCATAAATATTCGCCTACATTGACTCATTTTCACATCTACACCACCTCTCTGAGTTAGGTACCATTTATTACATTTTATTTTTTCCTTTTTCATTCTTGAGACAGTGTTGCTCTTGAAGTCTCAAGCCTCATTCCTCAGCTTTACCGTGCTGAGATTACAGGGAACACCATTATTCCTAATCACCTAATCCCCGATTTATAAATTAGCAAGCCCAGGCATTGAGAGGTGACGAAGAACTTAACTGAGTTATTTAAGTAAAGAGACTCATACTGGCATTCTGACTCCAGGGTTCACACTGTTAGTCACTAGGACACAGTGCTCAAATGCTTAGTATCTACAGTCTTCAAATTTTGATACTTCATTCACATTATTTAAAAATGCATTTGTTGAACTCTCCACCTGTACCGTCAGAAGTCTCTTGACTGTTGTCAGGTTCATACTGGTAGATGCAAGGCTTTCCAACATTATAGTTTTTGGTTAAGGTTTCAATTTTATCACTGGCAAAAAACAAAAAACTACCCCCTGTCAATCATTTTCCTTGAAGTGACAATCTCTTTTCATTCATTGTTGGGAAATGAAATGTCAAATTCCCAGGTTGGAGGATTTTTTTGTTTGTTTGTTTGTTTGTTTGTTTTTTCAAGACAGGGTATTTCTGTGTAGCTTTGGCTATCCTAGACTACCTTTGTAGACCAGGCTTACCTCCTGCCTCTGCCTCCCAAGTTCCGGGATCACAGGCGTGTGCCACCCCCACTCAGCCTGCCGGGCATCTTCGTTTTAATGGAGCTATGCCATCCCGTTAAAAGAAAGAACTGCTAATTCAGCTAACAATTCCATCAACTTCGAAAGTGCTTTTCTTCACCAAAATGCTGTCCTTGGGCAGGCAAAGGAAATGCTTTATGCATATCTCTCACTGCACTGCAGGGCTGACAAAAAGATACACTCTAAGCACAAGTTTTAGTAAAATTAAATTTATAGTGCTTCATTGAGGGCAGTCTTAAGTGAAAATGGAAATTAGTTTTCTCCTATGAGTCATGATAGGGGGCCCAGTACACGCTGACTACTTACTTGTATTACTGCTTTCTTTTGCTATGATGAAACATTAGAAGTTTGGTAATTTATTACAAGAAGAAAAGGGGCTCATTTAGCTCAGTTTTGGAAGGTGAAAATCCAAGATCAGTTAGTCTCATCTGTTTCCTCATGGTGGGGGTACCCTTGGCTGGCCAACCCGAGGGCTGTGCAGACTACCCTTGACCACAGCTCCTCTCTCTCACACACAAAAAGCACGTACTGATTATTTGATTATGGCGCACACTTTATGTAAATAAAATGAACAGCCTCATGGGGTAAATTCACGTTCCATAAAACTTCTCTAGTATAACTGTGGTTCGGTGTGTAGATTACCACAGCCCAGGTTTAACGATTCCATCATTCAAAAAGAGTCTCCTTAAAACCATTAGTTGTTGATCCTCATTTTCCTCTTTAGGTCCCAACACGCATCACTGTCTCTACAAACCTGCATTTCCTACATTCGCATAAATGACATCCATGGTGTAGCCCTTTGTTTCGGCAGTTTTCACTTGGCACACTTTCGCAATTTACTCACGTGCAGCATGCCACAACTTCAAATTTGTTTTAATTTTAAAATAACAGCCCAGCATTTGAACATACCATATTTCGCTCACCTAACCATCACTTACTGGATAATTTAGGTTGTTCTCAGTTTGTGGCTATTATGAAGACTGATATCATCAGCATTCACATGATGAGCTTTTGTGTATGTACAAATATGTTTTAATTTCTCCTGGGGAGATGTCTGGAACTGTTGGGCTGTACAGTAAGCTTTGTGTCCCTATTGAAAACATCAACACACTGTTTTATAAAGTGGTGGCATGATTTTACATTCCCATCTGCAATGTGGGACGGGTCCAGGTCCTCCACATTTCACCATCAACACTTGGGCAGTTTCTCAATTATTCCTATTCCAGTGGCCGTGTAGGGCTATCTCACTGGGAACTCTGTTATTAAATTTTGACTTTTAAGAATTTGTTTTTATTTTTTCCCTATGTATCACCCCAGGATACTTTGAGCCTTGCTACACAGAGTACTGATACATACACTGGTTGCCTACATTTATCAAAGAAAGCCAGCTTTGTATTTGTTTAGAAACATAATTAACTTGTACTTCAGGAGTTGTTTGTCGGGGGTGGAGGGATGACTTGCCTTTTTGTAGAGGGGATGGGACAGGACACAAAAAGAGTGGGAAGAGATTGGTGGGGTGGTAGAGACTGATGGTCACAGCTGGATGAGTTAACTTATCAGGAGGCTGAGAGCTATGAGACCCCTGCTCTAGGAATGAAACTGGGGGAAATAGGAAGAAAAAACTAGGATGCTATTTCCCTTAGAAGACGAAACCGTCTCAATGCTATTTCACCCTTAAAAACTATGCACCCTACACAAATCAGCTGGGGACAATAAGAACCAAGCAGAAGGGACGGTCTTCCTCTCTCCACACTGGCATTCGGACTCTCTGGGACACTTGCTAAAACACAGGCTCCAGGCCCATTCAGGACACCCTGAGTCTCTGCAGGCCAAGGGGTCTGCAGCTGAAAAAGGAGTTTTGCGATTGTTTAAAAATCTGAGCACTTCACTTCGGAGTAAAGAAGCCTTCATACTTTGATTTCCCCATTTGCCCCGCACAGAGCAGTTCCTGTGGCTCTGAGCAGGGCAGCGGCCCCTTTGACTCTTAGGCTCAGTGGCTCCATCAGCTGGAAGAGGCATCCATCTTCCAAAAAAAAAAAAGCTTGCAAACTACTGTCAGGTAGCAACAAGCTTATTTAAATGACGAAGTAAGTTTTCCTTGGCTTGGAATAATTTCTTTCCTGAGGAGCAGCACACTTGTCAAGGCACAGTAAACGTCTCATTCCCTCCTCAGGTGCAGAGACAGTCAAAGCAACTGTATTAACCAATGCTGCTGCCAAGAGTTCCCCTACTCGCCTGGCAATGGCTTTCTTCAAACATTCTTTCTTCCCTCACCTCCTGGATGTTAAAGGAGGCAGCACCGCTCAGGATGCTGGCAGCAATCACCCTGCTATAGGCTGGCATGGAGAAAGCCGAGACATCTTTTCTCTGTCACCTCTTTGTCTCATTTATCTTGCTTGGGCTGACAGCTGTAGCTGTGAGGGTCTCTTTCATAGTTTGGTTTAAAGTGTATTCATGTTTTGAATGCCCAGTGGCAGCGAGTTAGTTCTCTGTTAGAAATCCCACAGTGCTCCACTGTGAGGTCTGGAGCACACTCCTAGCCCCTGGGTCTGCTACAGTGTCCTGTACAGTGAAAAGACGCAATGAACAAGAGAGCTCAAAGAATTTGTCCTATAGGTGGTTTCTCTCCGCCACCCTGTCTGTCTGTTTCTCTGTCTCTCTCCCTTCCTCCATATCTCAATCACCTCATTTCAGAAAGCCCATGGAAACTCTAAAAACATCTTACTTGACACTGAATATTTGATTTCTCACATACTATTAAGATGAAAAAGGACACCATCTCTTTTAGATAGCTTGTCTTCTGCATGGTTGTGATTAGCTGAACCACAGCTACTTCCCCAGAATTACTGCATGTTTACATATGCAAATGTCCGTTCCATCAGCTGCAGCTTTTAAACTTGGCCAGCCAACTTCAGAACAATAACTCAAAGCCCAACCGTCTAACCACTAGGTACAGAGATTTCCAGACTTCTTAGTATTTTGTTAACATAATTTACTGGTGATGAAGCTAAAATGTGAAGTCTCAGCTTTTTTTTTTTTTTTTGCAATTCCTTCCCCTTAGATGTCCCCGAGTTTCATCTTACACCAAACAAATGTGAAAGGGGCAAATCAATTCCAAAGCATCCTAATGCTTTTCATGCACTTGCTTTTAAAGGCAGACCGGAAACACTTAAAATAATCTTGTAAGTTAAACAGCCACAGGAAACAGCTCGGAACAGATTTAATTGTATATAAACAAATTTAGAACAAAGTCATTAAGTCACAATGTCAGTAATTAAAAGAAACAAGCCACAGTGTTACCAAATCCTACTGACAATTATAATTTTTAAAAGATGATGGTTTCCCTGGGATTTTCAAGGCATACACCTGCAGGGAGCTACCTGCTTTGGAACTGTATTCAGTTTTTGCCCAGGATGCTTTCATCAGCTAGGGAAAGGTAGTGTATGCTGTGTAACAAACAGCCTCCAGTATCAGGGAGGTTAACAGGATGAAAGGTTACTGCCTGTAGACGCTATTCATCCAGTGCCTGGGGTGGGGAAGTCAGATACTCAGGTTGAGGCTCCTCATCAGTGTAACTTTCAGACTCATCATGGCTGGAGATCATCAACATTAAATCCTCATATTTACTTGGCCATAATACATTACAGAACATACAAAGTCAGAAACAGAAAACATGAGAGCAGACAGATCTGCTGTGAGTTCCAGGCCAGCCAGGGTTATATTGTGAGATGTTGTCTTTAAAAAAAAAAAGTGAGAGAGGGAGGGAAGAATAAAACAAGAGAGAGAAAGAGAAAGAGAACAACAGTTTTACTACAAATTTGGCACGAGAATGTCATTATTTCTAGTATCTACTACATTTCTAAGTGCTTGATAATATTCTTGATCGTAGTACTAATATTAATGAATAATTCTCCCTTTCTGAAGTTTGATGCATAAATGTATAACAATACCATTATTTATATTAAAATGTGATTTTTTTTTTAATAGAAATACTGAAAAACGTCATTGAAAATTTAAACTGGATAAAACGCTGTTCGGAATTCAGAATAGGCTAAAACACTTAGTAAGAGACCACATTGGCTAGCACTGGTAAATTACTGTACACACAATGTGGACACTCTAGAAAAATGCATGGAAAGCACATGTGATCACACACCATAGCCTCTCCATGGCTCCTTTTTCTTTAAATAAAACAAAACACACGGGAATGGGAATCCTGCTTCCGTTGATCGTCAGCAGTTAGAGCAACGGTCTATCAACTGTCTGCTTTGCCTCTCATCCTTGTTCACAGCTGGTGTGGCATTCAGGTTGGGACGGAAGGAAAGGAGTTGAGTTTCTGCCATATCCCTCCATGCTTGGAAGAGCAATAAAAGACTCTGGATGTCACTCTAGATCCTGAAGAGTCTTAAGCAGGGAGGTCACATGACCAGATATGAGTTCTAGAAACACTGAAGGAGAGCATGAGAAGCAGAGGCAGGTTGTCTCCCGAGAAGCCTGCTGCAGCAGTCCCGGGGTGGTCTTTTGATGGGCTGTGCAGGGTGAGCCTGAGCGCAGGGAGGACGCAAGATTGCGGAGTGAGAAGATCAGTTCTCCGGGGCAATCCAGTGGGAGGTGTGGAAGCAAGGAGTGGAGGGGAAGGACTGGGGCCGGGAGATGCTGAGAGGACAGTGTGCTTTGAGAAGGTCCCTGCCAGCCAGGACTTCTTCAGATACAAGTGCCAGAAAGCCCATTTGATTTCCTTCAAGCCAGTAAGGAATGTACTAAATTACCTAAGAGGAATGGATCTGCTCTCATCCAGTTTTATGCAGGAAGTAAAGGATGTCTGACAGTCGGTTTTCGCTTATCATCGTGGTTTAATTTATTTCATGACCCTACCATCTCTAGTGCAGTTAAGAGTACAGAAGGAAAACAATGAGATTAGTCAGAGAGGGAGCCAGCTGGACACTTCTGTGAAGGTGGTATTCTTGCAGGACAGAGGGCTCTGTTGGGAAAAAAGGATGCAATGGCCACCACAGCATTTGTTATTCATCTGCCTATGGGCTCTTTGTATTTCAAATGTTTTCTATTAGAACATACGTGTGTTTGCTTATGTAAAGATCTACTATTAGAATGATAATCTATGCAACACAGCCCATATAGTGAGGGTATGTTTTCACGGACAAGAGATTTGAGCTTTGGATTGGTGAACAAAGATTTCTCTTTTTCATTTCCTTTTCTCCCAGCAACTCTAAAACTTATATTAGCAGAGATGTCATATTTATATTACATACATATATACATGCGCACATTTATGAGGCACCACTTCTGCGGTGTCTATATTGAGATTTAGCTACTTTTCGATTTAGTTCCCTCTTCACGGGTTTTTCCTGTCAAAAGTCTGAGAAATTCCTGTTTTCACAGCATCCTCCTTTCTGGCTCTCTAGCCCAGATAAACGTCGGATCTGCTGTGCTGTAAAGGCTTTACAGAGTGAATGAAGTTTGTCACCAGATTCCTATAGAGTCCTGCACTCAATAATCAGATCTGGCATTGTTCCATTCTGTGAGCTCTCACAGCCCAAGGCTTTCCGTAGAGACCCGGTTGTAGCTAGAGTCTAGGCTGAAAAGGCTCATGATTAACATTACAGTGCTAAGGGCCATAAAGAGCAAGCACCACTCTTTCCCCCTTTCTTCTTTTAGAGAAGCATGCAGCCAGAATAGTGGCATTGATCTTGACATGCTTAAAAGGTATGCTTGGCTTTGAGTTTCATCAGTTTAGCTGCACAGTCTTCCAGAAGCCTTCTAGCAAAGCTCCCATACTGTCCCTTTCTACAGTCTTCCTATATTCGGCGTATATTCGCCTTGAGACATCTGAGCGGGGCATTTACAGAGGTGGATGGATAGTGATAGGCCTGTGCAGCACGGCACGGTCGGGGAGGAGGAGGAGACGCCAACTGTTTCTGCTGCTCTCATGTCCCCCCTAACTAAGGAGCAGTGTTAGGAAACTTTCTGATCAGGGCTTCATCCTCCAGGAAATGAGCATGGCTTACTAAAATGACGCCTGTGAAGAGGCTTCTGAACAACTTCTCACCCTCTTGTTTTCACTCGTTCCGCACGCCCTGTAGGTCCAGCCGAGGTAGGCTGGATAAGCTGGGAAACCAATAGCCCAGCTGAACAGTGTTAGATGGCTAATGAGATCCAGGGCTGTATTACAGCTGCAACCAGTATGACTGACTGACTTCGACGGCGGCTTGCTGTCCTTTGCTATAACGGCACCTTCGTATCATTAGCCTTGCTAAGTCGCCTGTTCCCATAATGCATCTCACTCATGACATACTTAGAAACCTAATAGAAGAATTTCTCTATTCTTAGAAATCTTGACCGTTCCTGGACTGTTCCCTAAAGCTCATGAGTACTCTCCTCTATTAGAGCTGAACAGAAACAGGCGCAAGGGTTTGTGTGCATTTGTGCTGGAAACCCAAGGTTGACCTGGGAATGTTCTTTAATCTTTTCCCACCTTATTTTTAAGGCAGGGTCTCTCATTTGAACCCAGAACTCATCAACACTGCGAGTATGGCTAGCCAGCTTGCTTCTGGGAGCCCTCATCTCTACCTTCCAAGGGTTGGGGTTACAGGTGGGCCATCAGACATGTTCACTTGGGTTCTGGAGACCCAGACTTCGGTTCTCATACTCGAATGGCAAGCACTTTTCCTACTAAGCTAACTCCCTAGTGCTCTTATCTTAAAAAAGAAATAGCAACTTACTTTCCTTTGTTTAATAAATCCCTTTGGCTTCATACTGCCTTCTTAAAATTCTCCTATGCAGCATAAGCCAGGACCACAGCTGCTTCTGGCAGAGGTCCCCGAGGGACAGACTCATCAGGCTGCACCTCCTACTGCCCATGACACTTGAGAAAAATTAGTTTTCTGAGTCAGTTTGCTGATTCCCTCATTCCTTATCTCAAGAGCTCAGCAAGATTCTTCCTCTACTTGAATAAAAAGCAAAAATAAAACAAAATTAAAGTGGAGGCTTATGAGCATCAATCAAGTACAGTGAGCTGAAGATAAGGTCGCTTGTTTTTCCAAAGCATGTCCTTGGCAAGCCTAACTATGCCGTTCTTTGGTGTGATCGAAACCTCTAGATTTTAATATAGTTTATGAATCCAGATGTATCTGCATGTGTTTATAGTTACATGATATGGAAAACCAGCTTTAATTTGAAATATTATTTCCCATATTCAAATGTTATGAAATAATTTAAACTTTTCTGTTGCCTCTGACATTGATGTTTTTAATCACTTAGTATCACGAACATTTTCAGTTCATCTCATGTTTTCAGGTATGTTATCCTCCTCCTAAAATATCTGAAATAAGATGTACTTTGGCCTTTTAACGCTAAGCTACCAGGACAGCACAGTTTGTCACTTATACTATCCTTTCAAAGTAATTGATAAAAAGCTGCTCGTGCCAGGTGGCTCATGCCTATTACCTTAACACATGGAACAGGAAGGCAAGAGGACAGAAGTTCAAGACCACTCTTAATTCTATCTCAGCTTTAAGGCCAGTCTGTCACATGAGACCTTCTGTCAGTGCCAATCCCCACCCCCACTCCCCCAGGAGGGCTATTTAAGAAGACCTGCCAAAAGCCCATTACTAAACTAGATTATTTTTTTCCTTTAGGAAAAACCAACCAACCAACCAACCAACTAACCAACCAACCAACCAACCAACTAATGACCTGCTGGGAAAGCTTTACAAACATCCAAAGGGACCACAGACAAACACATCAGTGTTTTAACCTGTATCTTCCCAAACTGTGTTCAAAATGAGTGCTCCTTCCTCTGAGACTCAAAGGCAGGGCGGCATCCATTCTTCCAAACAAACTTAAGCCATCATGTAAAAGACACTTACCATGCAAATGATGACGGAAAGGATAGCTTTTGAAAAAGTTCCATGATAAGATTTAACTGACATCTCGGAAGAAACCTTATGCCACTCTGCAAAATCTCATGCCAGTAACATACTGACTTGGAAGTTCACGAACAGCACTATGTCTGTTGTCTAATGGTAACTTGCCATACTGGGGCACCAAAAGAAAACATGTATGTTGGGTCTTTGTGCCTAATGCACTTTCCCCTCTCCTGCTCCCTCTTTCATTTCATGCTACAAAGGATCAACTCCTAGATAATACTTCATTTGCTACTGACATGAGGGCATATGTAGTTAACTGATGTTCCCATGAAAATTCAACAGTGGAAAAACAGAGGCATGGACACTGAGAAGGTTTCTACAGTTTTAAAGGCAGTAACAAGACTAAAGAATAATAGCTAGCATTGATGCCATCTTCCCCTTGTTAGGCATCCCATTAGCCCTGAGGCTCTAATTGATTTAGATACAGATAAAAACCAACCACAGGCCCCCATGCTATTAGCTCAGTAAACGTCAGCCATAATTCTCACTGCTATTATTGTTTATTCAATTTGCCTCCGTTAATTCTGACAACAACTACGTAAGGTGAGAATAAGAGGAGGTCATTAAAGAAACAGAGATTTTAAGAATCTAAGATTCTAAGATGCACCAAATGGACATCTCTTTCAATACATATTTTGCATTACTTAAAGAGCTAACTCTACATTAATTGAAGAGGAGGAGGGAAGGAGAAGCCCTCTCATGTTCAAAGATCCCTTTTACATCTTAATGTCTAACAATGTCTAACAATGAGACCGAGGCCTGGATGGAAGACACATTTTTGAGGACAGAGTCTCGAACACTGGTGGTGTCTTTATGCTACTGCTCAGAAACTGTAGCTGCTCTTCCAGGCCAACACAAGTCTACATAACTAACAAGTAGAGATCAGGAATAATTGTGGGAGCACGCTCCTTCCAAAGAAGACATTCCATTAAAACATTTCAAAAGTACAAGTCATGACACCAAATAACACATAAAATGTACATCTATCCTGGTGTATATGAGAACTAGTTCCTAAACATTTAGGAATTTCGTGAGCCAACTACAACACAGATATTGACCGACACTATAATCAATGCCTGCCTCCTCCCTCTAAGCTGTTTCATCAGCTCTTGTTATATACAGGCATTAAACAATTTGTTTAAACATTAAACAATTAACATTAAACATTAAACAATTTGTTTAAATTTAAATCTTTTGTTTAAACAAAAAATTTGTTTGTTTACTCTAGCCACCTAGATTGGTGTTTTATAGTCACCAGGGTAGAGTGCCTTTAATTATGTGGCAATGTTTCTCTCAAATATTCTTTATATGGGCTCAAGAGGAAATGAAAGAAGTGGCAACAGGAACTGTCTACTCTTATCCAAATAAGGAGCCACCTGCTGTGCTGCTTCAGAATCACCTGATAGTACCATAACCTGCAGAGACTGGGAGGAGTTATAGTAGAGATAGACAAAGGAGTCCTGCCTAACGCCCCAGCCTATCAAGAAAAGGAAGGAAGACACCAAGACGACACTGTCAGCCTCCTGGATGAAACCCCTCTCTCCGTTGTTGTCCTGGTAGACAGCCATCACCCTAAGTTCATAAGTCTGTCTCTTCTCATGGCCTGGGTTAAATGCCTCCACCTAATAAAACGAGTCCTTTAGAACTAGCCATAGACTGTATCTTGTCTGTGTATATACAGATTCCTGTTACTGTGACAAATATTTGAAAGAACTGAAAGAGGAGAGGCTTATTTTCTTTCACAGTCCCAGAACCTTTAAGATAAGGTCATCTGAATTTATTGTTTTGGGCTTGGAGTGAGACAGAACTTCATGGAAGCTGGAATTTATGACAGAGGACGACAGTAGCCAGAAGGCAGACAGAGGCAGGAAGGGGCCAGGGACAAGGTACCTTTCAAAGACATACTCCCAGTGACTACTTCCTCCTACCAGTTCCCATTGCCCATCTTCCACTAAAATGAGAATCCGTCCATTGATGAATCTACTGATTAGCTCAGGGTCCTGGCAATCCAGTCACCTCTCGGACCCATCAGTTGGGAGCCAGGCTTCCAAAACATGAGCCTGTGGGAGACCGTTCATACCCCAACCACAGCAGCAGACTACAGCGGTAGTCACTCAGAGTTTGCTGCATGGATAAACAAACATTTGTCTTTCTTGTTGACTGCACTGTTCAGTAACTGTCGCTCCATTCAGAATAAAAGCTGGACACAGAAAAGGCTGGAGCATCTCAAGAGTAAACCTTAGAATGGAGACACGAGGGCTGGTATCTTTCTTTAGTGTAGCCTTGACTGAAGTTGTGCCTACAGGAAAAACAAGGCAGCAGGAAATAGCATTTCCCCAGACTCAAGGCACCATCACTTTAAAGCTGGGTTAGAAGAAGTTCATGGTGGTTTTACTCCTCAAAAATACATTTTATGTTATTTCAGGGATGGAAAAAGAACTTAATTTCACTCTAAATACCTGTGAAGTATTTTCACCATAATACTCTGGCTCACAATGGTAACGAATGTCAGTTTTTACTCATTCGTTAATAATAATAATAATTAATAATAATAATAATAATAATAATAATAGTAATAATGATTTGCGTAAGTGCTAAGAAACTCACAACATTCAGGAGACACAGAATAGCAGTTGCCAGGGGCTGGGAAGAAAGGGCAGTGAGTGATTACTGGGAACAGAGTTGAAGTTGTGAAAGATGAAAAGAGTCCTGGAGAGGACGCTGTGCTGGTCGTGCTCTAAGTTTGATAGATCATACTAGTGTATTACATGTGTAACAATTGTCAAACGATGAGGCCCCACCCATTTCTGAGGGACAACTGGCTACTGGGGAGGCAGTGTCATCTCTTTTAGTCCAGTAGCCACTGATAGGTAGCCCATGCCCTTTGCCCCTGCTCCTGGAAGCAAGCCTACCCCATTCAGTAGGCTAGACACCCCCCCCCAACACATAACCCCCACAACCCACAGACGTGCACCACACATGAGGACATACAGACACACAAAACACAGGACATGAGAATAGAAGGGGCATGAGAGAGGGTAATAGGGTGAAAAACTAAAATTCATTATATGCATGTGTGTATGCAACTGTCAAAGAATGAAAGAATTTAAAAAGTTGAAATGGCAAGTCTTATGTAAACACACATTTTAAAATTCTTGACCAAATTTATTAAAAGTACCATTTTTGTGTATTTCAAAACTAACATTACACAACACACACACACACACACACATTTGTTACAACATTTATTTGTGTGCTTTCACAGTGTAATCTGAAAGGATAACTTTGGTGCCACAAAAATCCATCAAACAACAGTGATCTCTAAGCTTGGCTGTCTTGGAAAAACTACCCATGCCTTAAAGGTTGATATGCAGGGCGTTGGTACAGTGCAATCACACACCACCAGAGCCTTTCATATACCTGTGGACTTTGAGAACTCAGAGCATCTAATTTGTTAGAGAAATATGGGCACCCAATGCCTGAGCTCGTTACCAGGAGAAACCCCAAGCAATTGTCTAGAGAAAGGCACTACAGCCAACGTTGAAAGTGAAAGCAGTTGAAGGAGGCAGCTCAGTTCACAGCTTGCCTGGAGATGAAGCAATGTTGGAAGGAGGTCTATAGTGGAGCTCGAAAACCAGGGTCCTGAAGATCTCAGCTGTGGGACAGAGCTGCTGTCCCAGCTCTTGGGTGAACACTGTGGCAACAGATGCCTGGACAGACTAAAGGACTTGAATTTCGGCTGTGTGGCCGCCTGGTAAGTAGAAGAGGAAGGTGAAAAGGTTCATCTCATCTACTGTGAGAGTCTATACCTTCTTGCCAGCATTCTGGGTATCAAATAGTTGGTTGGTGACAAGCAAGGGGCTTGATACTAAGACTGTAGACTTCCACCTAAGAGCTGAGATTTTAGTTTTGTATCCTTCCCTTAGAGTGCCTGCCTGCCTGCAAAAAAATGAATATGGTGACCTAGGAGTTGTTTGTGTGTGTTGGTGGGTGTGGCTGGGTGGCTGGGATGGGGGTAAGCATGGAGGCCAGAAGCTGTATTCCTCATCTGCTCTCAAGCTTAGTGTTTGAGATAGGGTCTCTCTATGAAGCCCAGAGCTCCAGGACTTGGCAGGATCTTCCTGTCTCCTCCCATCCCTCCCCCAGAGCTGGGATTATGGAGGAAGAGGAGTGGAGCATGCCACCTGCCCATCTTTTACATGGTTGCTAGATATCCGAACTCCGGCCTTCATGTTTGCAAGCACTTTCCTCATGGAGCCATGTCCCCATTTGGCTTTAAAAAAAAAAATGGAACCTCAGGTTCACACCTGTAATCCCAGTACTCAGGGAGGCAGAGGCAGGCAGATCTCTGAGTTTGAGCCCAGCCTGGTCTAAAAAGCAAGTCCAAGACTACACAGAGAAACCCTGTCTCAAAAAACAAGCAAGCAAACAAACAAACAACAAACAAAACAAAAGAATCCCAATCAACCTCTTGGTTTTAGTCTACCTTTTAGTATCTAGAGATACCTGGTGTTGGCAGTTCCTGGGCCTCTTGTCACCTGTAGGGTTTACCAGGCTTTCCTGGGTTTGTTGAGTCAGGTTCTAGCCTTGGCTTCCAGATTATGGAACCCTGACGTTGCTGTCTCCTGGTCGCTGTCTCAGAGGATTACTACTGTTTTATTCTGAAAGGCCCAGGGCCATGCTCTGCTTGTTCTCCTGACTCCTACTGTCGCCAGGCACGCTACATGGATTTCCTGTTTGTACAACAGTACCCGGCTGCTGTTATCACCCCACTCAGAGATGAGGAAACCGCGCTCCACGAACTTGCCCGTAGAATTTCAGGTTGGAAATCAAAGACTGGTCCGCTGTTCACATCCTTTCGTGGACTGATGGTAACACTGGTCACCAACCGACACTGGTTACGATGACCAGCACCGGTTTCCTGTGAGCAGTAGCTTCCAACAGCTCCAGAGCACAGGCACTGGAGCGGTTACCCCTTTCACAGAGGAACACAGCCTGTCACACGGTAATAAAGGGCTTTCCCAAGATCACAGTGCCCGCAGATGGTGGCCTCAGAGACCATATCTTGGGCAATCTCCAAAGACTGATGACTCCCTATCCTACTTTAGGAATCTTTCCCAGCCCTGTTACTTCTCTTTCCTAAATGAATGACCGGGTGAGGAGAGTGGGATGGGGGGAAGGGGGGAAGAAAGGCAGAGGGAAGGACAGGGCAGGAATCTCCCTAAACCAGTCACCAAAGCAGAAGCAAGGGATCCAGGATACCCAGAGTTGCAGTAATATCATTCTGAAAATATTTTAACAGGAAGTAATTTTGCTAGATTACGCAATCCCCTGCTGATAGCTATCTTCGACAGGCAGACTGGGGAATAATGTCCAGAATTGGCCATTTAAGTAGACGTGTAAAAATAACACATGCTTTAAAGAGAAAATGACAACTAGGATTTCCTTCCTAGTTTGCTGGCCTAAAATTACATATGCTAGGGGGCACTGCTGAACAATTTTAGAGCTTTTGTTTGGTTCATTCTTTGAGTTGCACGCTGTGCTAGAATATTGTGAACCTGTAGTATTTTTTTTTTTTGTTTTGTTTTTTAATTAAAAAATGCTTAGCTCCAGTCTGGTAAGTGTTAATTAACAAAATGTTTTGCTACAGAGGACATTTAAAAATAGCTTCATTCATTATATCTACAGTGACTTCTTATTTGTGCAGAAGCATCCGTCATGGTCCTGTCTTTTCTCTTCGCATGCAAGGAAAAGAGTTGACTGAGTTGCACAGAGGCAGTCAACTGATGGTGTCAAGGCTTGTGTCGTGCAGCAGGTAAGACAGTGTGTAATATAAGAGATCAACAAAGTCTACCTAGCAGCTAATACTGAACGAAGTATTAGCAGTCAGGAAATCTTGTCCTGATCTACATGCTTGTTACTAAGTCACGACACAGGAAACACATGGGATGATGGAGAGGAGGATGGAAACGGTGCACATCCTGAGCTTCCAGCTCGCTCTTCACAACCGCTTTGCCAAGGAAGTGAAGCAGGCAGGATCAAAGCTGGCCTCACTGCCTTCATTTGTCATGTCCCCTGTGCTCTGGGGGCACTTGGAAGTACACTTGATAATCACTCGAGAAGAATCTGGCTAAAAGTATCTGGTCACATCCACCCTTCTGCATCCTTTTTTTAGGGCTGAAGACATGAGGATCACAGTAACCCGGGGGTTTACTAACAGCTTTTACAGTGTTCTGTTGTAGGTTCTGAAATGATGCCAGCGATGTCAAGTTATATGAAATCTGCAGTTGCCCCGGACTCCAGGGACCAACACAGCCCGGAAAGAGAGCCCTCTCTTGCAGATGAGGATAATTACCTGCCAGAGGATGTCGCTGGTAAGGAATGTGACTGGTTATCTCCTGAGAACCACATTTTCCTCTCAGCAATGAGGACTTCTTTGGACCACATCACAGGACTACAATAGAAACAATGATGGACCAGAGCACATCATGACGTGCTGCTTAATTGTGGAGACCTCTTGCTCTCCTGTCTGCATTCTTCCTGATGAAGCCTAAAGCTCATGTCGGTAGCCTGAAGATGAGCACAGACACATCTGTGCCCTTCATCTGTTCCTTTTCCCTGAGTGCACAGATTCAATCCCCACTCTCTGTTTCATATTATCTAAGTGGCTATGAAGATTGCTGAGTCTGGTCCTACAAGACCCCTAAAGCTGGTTTTGCCCTAAATTATGTAATTACCCAGGCTCATTTTTAACTGGAAAACATACATACAGCCTCTGCATACATCAGAGGCTGAATGACAAGAGGGACTACTCCAAAGACCAAACAATTAGGAATTAAGCACAAATTCAAACCCATATCTGTCACTGAACTTTCATTGGCGGTGTTAGAAATTATTTGTTGTAGAACTCTAAGTTCCATATGAAATAACTTTAGTAGCACATGGCTAGTGTTTTTTTCTTAACTAGTAAAGATAATTGGTTCCATAGTTACAAGTTTTTAGTACCTCTTCAAATTTAAGTGAGGAAGGGTCATTTGTGTGTACTGGGAGGCTCTGTGTAGATAAACCACAGCATACTAAGGTATTATCAGGTCCAAAAAAAAAAAACTCCATTCCCCCAAATTCCAAAAGTCAGAAGGGACAAATGGCTATCTGTGGTGCCTAGGAACATACCAAAGCCCACGCTGGCTTCCAGGCTCCCTCAGTATCACAGGTACCTGTCACACATTTCAGAGTCCATGCTATGCTCATCTCCTCCTCTTCCTTAAACTTCTCTAGCTCACGGGCTCCCCACTCCACCTCCCAGCTACTCACTCTACTTATAACCCTGCCATTTAGGGTATGCTTTCTCTCTCTATCTTTCTCTGTCTCCCTCCTCTCTTTCCCCTACCATTCTCTTGTGCTCTACTCTCTATCTCTCTAAGCCCTCCTCTGCCCGCCCTCCTGCTTTTCTTCTGGCCAGGTCCAGTCTGCTGGTCATATTCCATCTACTACTCTCTCTTTCTCTGCTCTGGACTCTTCCAGATGCCTCTGGATGTCATTTTCTCTCATATCTACAATAAAAACCTCCCCTTAACTATGCCACCAAGCAGTCATGTCATCGCTTTATAAATACATCAGTGGAAGTAATGTCTTTCCCTGTATCTCTGATATTTTATGGAGCTGCTAGAACAACTACAAAAGGAGCCCAGTGACTGACACCCTGTCCAGACAGAATCAGATCCATCCACGTTCACAGAGACACGTGGGCAGGAGAGCTTCCTCACGTCACTCTGATTAAGTGGAACTTCAGCCCCTTTACTTTCTATTCATGAAGTCCAAGATAATCTCTGCTGCCGTCTGACAGCTTTGGAACATAGAGGCACAGTGTGGCTTTCTCCCTGTGCTCCGGGACACTGTGGGAGTTACTTCCTGTACTGCTTTGTCTCGAAAGAACCCTTTAATTTGTTCTTGGAAATAGTTTTCCCCAGCACACACAACACATAGATCTTTTTCAGCTGGCAATAATAAAACTTCTATTTTGATGGGTATACAAAGAGAGAGAGAGAGACTTTGAAAGGGCTTTGGTGAGTGAAAGCTGCTCCCTGATGAATAAAAAAAGAAAGAAAAAGAAAACCGCAGGGGGAATCTCCCACTCCCTCCACTCCCGCAAAGGGTCACATTTCAAGAAATTCTGAAAAAATATAGCTATTTGCCAGACAAAGTTAGACTTTCTAGAGCCTAAAGTAACTTTTTACTTTAGGAATTACTTAGAACATTTAGGAGGGAATAACTGGGTGAGGACTAGGGAGAAGTCGTATGATGATCAGATTGTGTCTGTGACCACATCTTCATAGTTGATCCTGAAATGCCAAATGCTGCCTTCATGCCACCACTGGGAGGATTTGCCATCCAGGTTACAGCTGGCCAGAGACCAGGTGTCCCTCCTTTCACTACCCACTCTGAGGCCATGCAACTGGGGTGGGGCATTACTTATGAGAGTGGGGCATTGCTCATGGGGGCGGAGGCATTGCTCATGGCTCTGTTTCTGAGCTGTGGACAGAGGTGATTATCAGAAGTCCTTGGGCTAAGCAAACCCAGTGCCGCAGTTTCTTCTATATTATAATTATCAGTAATTGTCTTCTGTGTGTTGTATGTGTTCATGTACATTTATAGGTATAAATGCTAATGCATGTGTGCCATGGCTCATGTGTGTGAGCCACAGGACAACTTTGGGGGGGGGGGTCGGTCTAGGTTTTCTACCTAATTTGAGACAGATTCTCTCTTTTTTCCACAGTGAGCTGGCTTGTAAAAGTCTGAGGAGTCTCCTGTGTCCACCTCCCTATTGGAGCGACGGGAGTACAGTCTCCTCTCTGTGTGTCCAGCCTTTACATGGGCTCTAGGGATCTGAACTCAGGATCTCATGCTTGCATGGCAAACACTTTTACCAACTGAGCCATCTCCTCAGCCCCACGATTTAGCCTTTCCTTTCCCTCCCTCGCCCCTTCCTTCCTTCCTTCCTTCCTTCCTTCCTTCCTTCCTTCCTTCCTTCCTTCCTTCCTTCCCTCCCTCCCTCCCTCCCTCCCTCCCTCCCTCCCCACCCCCTGGCTCAACAGACCCAGAGATGTTTGCTATCACTGGAGTTTATACAAACCATCTTCTTTATTCTGGAAGGTTATTGTAAAACGTTGGCTCTTCAGGCTTATAAAAAGCTCAGAGTGTCCTTTCTTTGGTTCCTAGAAATCCCAGATCTGAAATACCTTCCAAAATACCGCACTAGGGATGTCATGTGTTCAGAGCAGTGCTATGAGAAATGCCAAAGCAAAGCATATAGATTCCCCCCGCCTTGTCTTTTCTACTGAACCAAGAGCAAAATGTGACTAATCACAATTGCCCCATGCCTACCTGCTTGATATCAGGCATCTTCTATGAAGTTTTGCTAGCCCAAATGACCTGGCATTTTACAGACTGGCTTCCCCAGCGAGTTCCTACCGAGGGCAGCACTTTCCCCACATTTTACAGAAAGGGGAACTCAAACTCAGACAAGAGTGAAGTGCCCTACCTCACTTTCAGGCTCACAGTGTAGGTAGTGGCTTGCTGTAGATCCTCACTGAGTAGGCCCGACTCAGCCCTAGCCTCTTGCAATCTCACCCACCCCTGTGCCTGCAGAACTTAAGAGCAGTCACTGACTGCTTGTCTCTTGTCACATAAAGTCCAATGGATTTGGTATGCCATGTACTAACTGATTTAACACTTGCAACGATTCTTTGAGGAAGCAATGATATGTTACTGCCAACTCTCTAGGAGGAAGAAACAGAGCCTAACTTCACACTGAGCGTTTGACTCCAGCTGTGCAGCCAGCTGTGTGGAGAGCCTGGCGACCTAGGAGATCCCTCTTCTCACGTGGGATGTATCGGCAGTCAACGGGCCCTGTGCCGAGAACAGACAGTTGTACTTCACTCTCTTACTTTATTCTTAAAGATTTTTTTAATATTTTTGTTCATAACTGTATGTTTTATGTTTATTTTGGCTTTGGAATTTCTATTATAAAAGTTGGTTATTAAAAAAAAAAATCCCAGGAACTAAAGAAATGCACAATTTGCCAAAGCCAAGTTCTGAATGCCTTATGAGGGAAATCAGCTGTCGTGACTCTCACAGACGGGGGCCACAGAAACCATTGGGGTTATTTACTGATGCACACGGACGACTTTACACGTAGCACACTTGGTAAAGTCTTCTCAGGGGCGAGTATTAGGAAGGCAGGGAGAGGGAGCTGGTGGGAGTGCGAAGCCTAGCTAAGGCCACTTTTCCTTTAAAGGTTGCTAATGAATTAATGAAATGCAAGGAGAAAAGGGAGCTGAGGGTGGGGGTAACCCTGGCCCCGGGAAGCTGGACGTGGACACCATAACAGCTGCCCTTTTCCTCTTATCATTTGGAATGCCAAACAGATAAAGCAGGGTACACACGAGGCTTTGTGTGCACATGCCTGCCTGAATTCACTGCTGAACAAAGGGCTCATCTCAAGGAAGTCTAAGGACAACTGCAATCTGGTGAGGCTCCCTGGAGGCCCCACATCAGAACAGGTGTGCCCAATCAGGCATCTCATCTGGAAGGCAAGGCTCCACTAGCTAGCCTGTGGTAGCACCGCCAAGCTATGTCAGGTTAAAGCAAAATTAGTTAAAAATTAAGACATACTCAAAAAGCACCAAAATACCCTAAATGCTCTTAAAGCAGAAATTAAATCACGAAGGGAATGGTTCAAATTGGGTTTCTCAGACCAACCCAACACTTTAAGAGCAATAATGATTAATTCATGGCTCCCTCATTGATATTCATGAGTCAGGAGGCTATCAATTTGAGGGAGAGCAGGGGAGGGGAGGGCAGCTGAGACACAGGCAAACAAAATCAGAGATAATTCCTAAGTCCTTGTAATGCTTGCCAGTGTGGAGAAGCTACATATTGTTTAGAGCAAGATAAAAACTGAAAAGGGGGGTGGGGTGGGGAAGCCATTTCAGGAAGGGAGTAGGAGGGAAAATGACATAAAGGTTAGTAAGCCTTGTGATGCCCAGGGCTGGTTTTATCACAGAGTGATTCAGTTGGACAAAAAATAGAAATAGATTCTTTAAGCCAAGACAGGCTTCCATTCATCTTTTCCCTTCTAAAATTATAACAACCTTCTGTGACAATAAGGCTCGGGCATTTAAGAAGCGAGTGTGGCGTATGTTTTTCCCCTGGCCTGGTGGCACGGGTCCCAGACACTCTGCAGGTATCACCTTTCCACTATCTGTAAATCCAAGTCCGTTTTCACCTTGTGTATTTTTCTTCAACACCTTGAACCATTCCAAAATAAAACACAGTGGTTTTAAGAGTCTCTGGCTGACATCATTACATGACCACACAAACCCGAAGAAACAATGAGCTGCCATTACAGAAGCCCTACCCTGAACCAGAAGCCTTCCTTCCTGCTGTGTTTACAAACAAAGAAAGGGCTGTCCCTGGAACTTCTCCTGCCCAGGGAACACTGGCCTTCTGGAGTTAAAGACTCTTTGCCACAGAGGCTCTGGGCTCTCCTGAGCTCTGAGGCGGGAGAGAGTCGCTGGATATGCTGTTAACATAATAGGAGCATGCAGTCAGTGAGCAAGCCTGGCAGGGGCTTTTCTGAAGTGGGAGCCTCCATTTGGGCCACTACTGAGCACAGCTTCAGCTAGCTTTTAGCGCGCGCTCGCTGTGTGTGTGTGTGTGTGTGTGTGTGTGTGTGTGTGTGTGTCTGTGTCTGTGTGTTCTTGGGGTGGGGAGGGCAGGAACACAGGAACACTAAGAAAGAGAAGAGGCCATTCCTGATTAGGGGAACATTTCTTTCTGAGGTAGAGTACAGGTGGGAACAAAGCCAAAGGGAAACAGCAAAGCTTTACCTGTTCTTAGCAGTCCTCCTCCCTGGGTCCACTGTGAGTTCACCCCAGCGGCCCACCGTGTCCAGCCAGCACGGAGGGCCAGTGGGCCGCTCCACACAGCATTGGCCTGCATGAGGTTCCATCTGCTCAGCTGCAAGACGCAAATTATCTTCCCTGCTAGAGGTGCATTTAGCTGAGTCAGGAGAATGCCTCTATGTGGGAGGCAGGCCTTCCGTACTTTGATTCTGACTTGGTCAAGCCTCCACCAACAACTCGCATCACCTCTTTTCTTAACGTCACCCTCTGAATTGAGGGTAAAACCAGAAAGTGAGGTTTTCCTAAAAAGAACAACTTAGGACATGGGAGGGCTGACTAGGGAGCTAAGAGGTGTTAGCTAACAGCTAACATGTTTGTGGACATGTGTGTGCACACTGGCCTGCCAATGCCAAAATTCAGCTCTCAATTCAAAGAGGAAAAGACAGTTTATTCTGGAGGCAAATCTGAGTGACCATGGCCTGGAAACCAGGACTTAGGTTACTCCAGGTTCCACCGCTCTAACATGGAAGTTGTTATGGTAACAGAACAAAGAAAGCCATGAATTTCCAAATCATTTCTAAAATACGGTGAGTGTGGTGACACACGCCTTTAATCCCAATCCTTGGGAGGCAGAGGCCGGAGAATCTTTTAGTTCAAGGCCAAGGTGGTCTACATAGCAAGTTCCAGGACAGCCAGGGCTACACAGAGGGACCATGTCTCAGAAAAGTAAACAAAATAAAATATAACACTGGCGGGAGCCTGAGGGGTGGCTTGGTCAGCAGACGCACAGTTATAGGCCTCAGATGCTATCTGGTAGCATTCTGAGCCCTGCGGTTGGTGGAAAATGGGGTTGTGTTAAGTTAATACATTCCAAAAGTTTTTATCTCTTTATCACGGTGCCAAGTCTGACACAGATTTAGGCAAAGAATGGCTCTTGAGGGGGGCCAGAGATGGTCCAAGGTGAACTATAATTAGCAGCCAAATTCTTAACATTCCAATCTCCCCATCTTCACTGAAGTTTTAATCAGCCTCTGCAGACACAGCTTTCATTTCAGGAACTGTCCTTCAGGCCCTAAGTGTGATGAGTCATTCCCACATCACACCAAAGTTCTACAGAAGAACAGGCTTTGGTGAGCATTCTTCTCACCAAAGTCACAAGCAGTGGCATGTAGACGCTCCCCTCCCTGGCCATGGCCCCTGAGGGGCTGGCTGCCTTGGTGTGGACATGAGCAGCCTCTGCTTGGCACCAATGGCTACTTGGATAAAGGAAGCCTCGTGACACTGCCACAGAAGGAGAGAGCACGGTGGGGGAGGGGCTGAGGGACCCCTGAGAGTGTGAGAGTCTTTTATCTTTGGTACACACAGCAGAAATGTTGCTACTGATGCTCTTTTGATAACCAAAGTAATGTTTTCACCGTAGTCATGAAGCCATCTATTATTACATTCACTAAGTGCTGTTAAATTTTAGACTATTCCCTGCGAAAGTTTTGCCTCTCTGCCTCCTACACACCTACAAGGTTGGAATGGTGAGACTAGACATCTCTGAATAAATGACTCTTAGTGGCATATGCCATTTCAATACCTGGAGAGCCCACTCATTGGAGACTGAAATAAAGCTGACGGCTCCCAGTTTTTGCCACTATCGACCCCCCACCCCACAAATGGTGCAATCAATGTCCATGGCTATGTCTCTTTGGCTTCCTGCTTAGAACTGCTGGCCAACTGAACAGGATCATCTCCTCGCCTTGAAAAATCTTTATCCAGAAAGCTTGTACTTATTTATATTTTGAACAGCAGAATATGAGGATCTGACTCACTCTTGGCCAAAATTAACAGTATGATTTTAAAAACAAACAAACAAAAATCCTCACAAAAGTGCTGCCAACATCCTAAGCAAAGACATGACTTTGTTTTACTAAATCTGTATCAACTTTCTCTTCTCCTTTCTCACATCTTTTTTTCTTTTCTTTTTTTTTTTTTTTTCTGGAAATGGTCTATCATCTCCTTTGCCCACTTCAAGGCCTCACGGAGCTAGATACTTCATGACTGTCAAGACCATTTTCTTTGATAGAGGCATCATTTTTGCATAACACTTGTCACAAATATTTTCTCAGCCTTTTAAGTGTTTGTGTCTTATCCAATCCATGACATTTCAAATTCACACACACCAGGCATGAATCACTCTTGCCTTGCCCAGAGCCCCTTTTTGTCCAACGCACTCCTGCCCAGAAGAGGCAGTGGGCTCACCCTCCCACCAAGCAGCAGACTGCAACAGGGAGAGCAGCTAGCCAGAAGCAGAAGAGTTATGCAACTGAGCTTCAATAATGGTGAGCCCAGCAGGGAGGCAGCCACAGATTCAGGGCTCAGCTCCTTCCAGTACCTAGAACCACTTCTCTATGGACCCTAGGAAGGTCTGTCCCAGCCCTGCCCCTGACTTGGGGTATTCTGAAGTCTGGCTAGGTGACATCTTGCTTTATCTTTGGCAATTTGAGTTGGTTTTGTTCCTCATACTCAGGACTCGCTTTACTAAGGACGAAGGATAGTGATTATTTCTCTTGTGGCTTCTTCTGCTTTTTATTCAAACTACTACCTCATTCCACTATGGGTTAAATACTCATTAACTGTTTTCTTGTAGATTTTTAACCACATGCTTAAAAATGACAATTTTGTAATTTCATCTGTATTCACTGGTATGTGGTTTGTGACTAATCAATCCATATTTCCCCTAGCTGGTTTGCAACATTCCAATGCTCAAACACTTGTGTGTGTGTGTCTCAGGGCTCTCTGCTTGGTTCCACTTGATCCATGTTTGTTCTAATCATTGTTACTTTGTTGTATTATTTCAGGGCTTTTGATAGCATCTTCCCCTTTACTGCTCTTCTGTAAAACTTGTTATTAAATGATGCCTTTCTTCTACCATCCACTAGCTATGCTTCATACCCACCCAGCGACTCTGTCCTACCAAAGCTGTAGGAAGTAAACTCCCGAAGGCCAGACTGACTGCTTGAACACCTGCCGATCAGCCCTGACTGGCTAAGTAAGTAAGGCAGTAAGAGAAATTTGATAAGTAAGTTCTACGTGGCATTACAATTTGCCTTAAAAAAAAAAAAGAAAAAAAAACTGGTAAAGAAAACTGGGTGGCCTACGAAATTAAAGTAAAATAATTTGATCTCCTTTCAAAATATTTTAAAAGCAGAAGCCTTGCGGTCCTGTCTAGCACTGTGTTTTGCCATTGTTCTCAGAATGGACTATTCGGTACTTATAGTGCCCTGGAAGGAATCCACCTTAATGCCCTTAACCAGCTATTACTTTTTGTCCTTTATTCATAATTCTGCAGCTAACTTTTGCAGACGATTAGGTACTCTGGTGAAACAGAAAGGATTTTTACATTTATCAAAATTAGCACCATTTACGGACTTAAAAGTAAATGCAGAAATCAATCATTTTGGTACCTCAGTGATGGTTTCCATTAAAATGACAAGTAATAGCTCAGGGGAAAAATACCAGCTAGGTGCATTTCAGAACCATGTGGCTGGTAGTCCCTTTCTTACCTACACGTAAATTTTCATATGCCACAAAAGCTATCGAGCAAGCAAACAATGACGACAAATCCCTCAGTGAGTGAGCACAGCTACTGTGAAAATCTTCAAGAAGTCCCTTAGGAAACAAAAACTGGAATTGCTATATCAGACAGTGAAATGGCTCAGGGAGTGAAGGTCCTTGCTCTCAAGACTTGTGACCTGAGTTATGACCCTGGGACCCATTTAGTGGAAGGAGAGAATGACGTCTTGAAAGTTGTCCTCTGACCTCAAGAACTTAAAACGAGTAAGTATGTACGTATGTAAACAGAATTACGGTACCATCCCAAAACCCTTGATTTGATATCAGTTTGTCAAAGGGATACCTGCATAGCCCTGTCATTGTGCACATTCACAACAGCCACGTAACAGTGTCAACAGTTTCCATCAATGGATGAACAGATATAATGTGGCACCTATATGTCATGGAGCCTATAAAAAAGTACTAGAAGAGAGGTGTTCTGAAAATTGGTCAAAATCGAAGTCTAAATTGTGCTAGAAGTTAGTAGAAATCAAGGTGTGATGTTTTGAGTGCAATGCATTTCGGTATTGAAGTTCACAGACTTCCTGAGCAGTGTCTGTGAACCCATCCAGTGTAGATACATGCGAAGGACTTAGCATACACAGTTTAATGAGTCTATGAGTAGTGTGGATCAAATGAATAATTAAAGAAAACTTTCCACTAAACACTTATCTGAATCACTTATAAGTTAATTGTTTACTTCCCCTTCTTTTGAGACAGGGTCTCATTTTATAGACTAGGCTGGCTGGCCTTGAACCAATAGAGATCTGCTTTCCTCTGCCTTCCAAGTGCTGGGATTAAAGATGTGTGTCCTTAGGTCTGGCATAGTTCATATCCTCTATTAGGACCAACTTAATCTGCCTACTCTTGAGGTAGGGAGAGAGGGATGGAGGCAGGTGGAGAGAGAAAGAGAGATGAGAGAGGGGGTAGAGAGAGAGAGAGTGAGACTGCATAACAAGATTTAGGTGTGAATTACCACAGGTCCTACAGACACCTTATTTACTGGTCTGATTCCTACCTGGTACCAGCCAGCCTGCTCTCCCTCAGACCATGCCACAGGAGGTACCACCAGGAACCATCAGCTTGAGAGACAGACCCAGATGCAAGGCACAGCCGAAGACAGGCCTTCCCCAGGTTGCAGCAACCTTCACTATGAGAAAGAGCACGTGACATCAGAGTGGCTGCTGCTGAGGTGGCGGAGGCAGGTGTCTGTTTCCAATCACGCCACTGTGCACTTTGGAGTGTCACATTGCTGGTGTCCTAGGTCAACACTTCAGACTGCTATGAATGTCAAGCAAACATTACTTGGATTCTTATCTGTTATTTTCCCACACTGTCATCCTAGAGGGTAGTATACTCATTTCCATTGTTCGCATTTAATCTATTCAATGTTGAAAATTAACTTAAGATATTAGCTAAAATTTAAATATCTGGAAAGCTGACAGAAAAATAGAAAACCACATTTGGTTTCATTCTTTCAACTGTGTATGGGAGGTAACACTTCAGACAGGCTTGTTCTGTCTCTCTCTCCCTCCTCTCTCGTCATGTGTGCACTGACCCCACGGTAGGGAATTAAAGAGCTTCTTTATGATTTCCTAGATTTCATCTTTGTGCTTCCCAGGAACCACATTCCCATCAGCTACCCGAAGAACCTAACATATGTCCTTTGTGCAGAGAGATATTTTTATATGTTTAACTGCCTCAGTGAGGCAGTCTCATAGATGTAAATTCAAATAAGTAAAGAATGATTGCAGTTAAAGACAAAGAGAAAGCCACATGGGTCAGGCCTCCCCATGGACAAGAGAAAGACACCATTTCAAAGCTATACCTTAGTTTGGCCACGAAGACCACAGCCAGTGACACTCTGCAGCAGCCTTGTCCCAGAAGATCCTGACCAGATCTTGTCCATGTTTACTTCTCTCTATTCTTAGTCCCTGGGAGAGCCCAAGGTCTCTCCTCCTTTGGAGACGTGTGTGTGTGTGTGTGTGTGTGTGTGTGTGTGTGTGTGTACATGCTTGTGTAAACATGCAGTGTGAATAGGCCAGAGGTCAATACTGAGTCTCCAAGTCACTCCCCACATTATCTCTTGATAACATGGCCTCTCACTGAAAGTGGAGATAATGAAGTGGGCTAGGCTGGGTGGCTGGCAAGCTACAGGGACAGGCTGTTTCCACCTCCCCAGGACTGGGATTGTAGACAGGCTGCTGCACCTGGCTTTTCACGTAGGTGCTAGGGGTCCCTCCCCTGGTCCTCATGCCTACTAGCAAGTACTCTTCCACAGGATCTGTCTCTCCGGCCCAACTCTGTTGGCTCTTAATGTGGGTTCCCCTGCAAAAAAGGCTGTAGATGGCCCCTCTCACTACCCCCTCTAGTTGTTAGCAATTCACCCTGAGGTCTTCTTTCAGCCCTACACTGATCCTCCAGGTCGGCCCGTGGCCAGACCCTGGGATGTCAACTGGGCAAACTGTCATTAAAGTATGGGGGGGGTGGGGTGGGGTGAGGAGGCGGTTTCCAACTGGAAAAAAGAAACCTGCCAGACCCTGCCAGCAAGTCTGCATATGCCTGGAGGCTACTTTTTAATCTGTCCACACAGAGGAGAATTTTCCCCCCTAATTTGTACAAAGGCAATACATAATCTTTCTTTGACCCTGCAGGTCTACCCATGCATGTACAACAGGCCTTTTCATTCCCAGCACTTAAGGGAGTGTGCAATCATTTATGCTTAACAGAGTAGCATCAGGATTTCCTATTGGTCAGTAAGAGCCACCATGGCAGGAACTAGGCTTTCTGTTCATTACCTCTGCCACTGCTAAAGAAAGTGTGAATTTAAGGGATGTGCTAGTGAAAAGGATAGCCATGAAGATATTATATTGAAAGAAATATTCAACCTCAGGCATGAAGGAGGTACCTAGAAGATTTACATACATGTCACTGAGTAAGTAAGGATCCCACAGAGAGTGAGGGGAACTTGGCAGGCTGATAGATGGATTCATCCATTCATAATCGGAAGGAGGATTTTCACTGAAACATTTTCCTCTAGGGCTGGAAGGAAAAAATGCTGCTTCTAGAAAACAGCAGAGTCAGGCTGGCTGTGTGTGCCTCCAGGTCAGCTTGGAGCTGAAGGGGCTTTGAGGGAGGGAGCTCAGAAAGACTGAGTTCCAAGGACCCAGGAGACGCCAGATAGACTAGGCATCTCAGGACTTGAGGTACTTGTCCAGACAAAAATTTCTGCCCGGTTATCTGAGGATATAAAGGCAAAGCTTCTACCTGTCACACAGGCTGGAAACGGAGTGACAGGTACGCTGCAGAAGAGAAGCTGAGGCTGGTGGAAAAAACAGTTACAGCCTGAGCATAGCTTCCTGCAGGCCTCGACTAGACCACGAGAGATCTGTGTGGGGAAGGACCAAAGTGGGCAGGGGGATGGTCACCAATACAGAGGGAGGTGTCTCAGTCCAGAAGTTCTGAAAACTCTTCCCCAGAGAAAGGAAGGGAAAGGAGGAGTCGGAAGATTCAATTGCTGGTCACAGCTTTCCATTCTTAAAAAAAAAAGAGTAATATATACGCCAGACTGCATGCACATCTATTTTTAAATTTACGTAAAATACAGGCAGCGATACATCACTTCCTCTCATAATTATTTACTTACTCGTATAACTTAGATATTTTCCTATCTGTATATACAGATCATCTTAACAGCTTCCAACACTGTCTGTAAGATAATGCGCCAGCATCTCATGGGCTTGCGGCCATGTGACTTGGTGGCGCTTCCCCAGGGTTTGTGCTGACGACAACCTCACCAGGAAGGTAACCGCCAAGGTCCACCACACCTTTGGGTAGTCTCTTCCCACAGGACTGGTCTGTGTAAACCAGAACTGTGGGCATGTCACTTCCAAGATTAGAGTGTCAAAGGTGGAGACTTTCCTCTCAGGGGCTCTCCTGCTTGCAGGCTGTCTCTGGCACGATGCTCTGGCAGAGGCCAGCAGCTTGGCTGTGAGAACATATAGGCTGCCTGTTGAAGACCTGTGTGCAGGCCTCCATACAGCCATGAAGGAACTTAGAAATGAAACCTCTAGCCCTAGTTGTACCTTCAGACAATAGAAACGTTGGCCAAAAACAATCTCATGAAATACCCTGAACCTAAGCCTCCACCTAAACTGCCCTGATCCTGAACTCAGAAACTCTGACAGGGAATAAGAGCTTGTTTTATGCTAACTTCCATGGCAACTCCTAACACAGTAATAGATAGTATACCACACATGATAAAGGCCTGACGGTGAGTTACCAACATCAAAGGAATCCACAGAAGCCAGACATGGGGACACATGCCTGTGAGCTCAGTACTTGGGAGGTAGAGGCAGGAAGATCAGGAGTTCAAGGCCAGCTTTGGCTACAGAGGGAGTTTTACTACCCTGGAGTAGATTAAACCTTGTCTCAACTTCCCCACCCCAAAGATATTTTCGGTAAAATTTGAAAAGATTTGGCTAAAACTTTGTCAAGGAATGCGACACCAACAAAGAAGGAGAACTCTGATTTCCTCGAGTCCTTAGAGAACTGTGTTCAATGACTAGGGTTGAACACAGTAGCCATCTGGTTGCATTAAATTCGGTTCCTTTCACTGCAAGAGAGCTTTGGACACACCCAATACATTATGAGGGATGCAGAAGAAAAGGCCCTTCATAAGGAGCCACACGATTTATTACTACAGACTGGGAGGCAGCATGTCTCAACCTCCACGAGACTACCAAGACACTTAAAATCTGCACAACACAACTGAAAAAGAATGACCTCTGCAGTTCAGTCTGAAAGTGGACATAGCTTCTTCTGAATGCTCTCTCTAAACTACACAGATCTAAACTCACAGTGATCATGTGAGGCTCACGGGCGAATGTCATGTTATGAATATCAGAAGTGATCTAAATCCAAACACTGATTTCCTCTGAGCCTGCACGGCGAGAGGCAAGAAGTTTCATGAGGAAAACAAAGAGAGGGACCAGGGTCCAGAAAGAAGTCAATGTCTCATTTTCATAATGCCGCATTTTATAGCGCTGCAGAACTTACGTGAACCAAATACGAACCCAACAGTTCTTGGTGAGAATAAACAGTTGTTGTTGGGAAGAAAACACTTTACCGTTCACGAAAAGCCATGAAAATATTAGAAGCCAGTGATATTTCAAAAGCAAAAGTATGGCGATGCCCACTAGATTTCAGATGTCCATCTGAAGTCACGGGAAGCCCCCCAGGCCCCACCTACCCCCGAACCACACCAATGACAACAAACAGACGTTTAGTGCTTTAAAACATTTCTCTCAAGGACAGTTCACTAAATTATCCATCACGTGTATTACTACTGCCGGAAGTAGTCAAGACCTTTTTTTTTTTCTTCTTTTTTGGTGTGAAAACAAGCATAGCTCTTACAATGATGCACTAGGCACACTACGTCAGGGAAGTTTTAGTTGTAAAAAGCATTTTCTAAACATCCAGCATTCAAAACCAGTTGGTTGTACGGTATGATATAGTCACTTTAGTCTCTCAAATAAGCAAGCAAGAAGACCTCGAATGGCTACTGAACTGACTTGCTGGTTCTTCACTTAGAACAGGACAAAGAAGTAACTCTCTAATTCAAGTAGGCCTGCCATGTTCCCAGGCCGCACTGGTCTGTGAGCCTTGGCACCTATGCTCTCCCAGGCTTGGATAGGAGGGCGTTTCACTGGCATTCATCCCCTATGTAAGTTCCCCCACCCACCTCAAGGCCAAAGATGGCTCTGGATGAAGCCATGGGATCTTTGCCCCAAAGGATCCTATATTCTTAGGAGGCAGGATGTCTTTGTGAGCTTTGTGTCCGTGAATGTGAACTTCACTCTTTCACACAATGTGCTCTTGAGTCCTGAGGCAGACACAAAGGTCATGACCTCTGTCTTGTCGTTGATGCTTGTTCTATACACACAGCACCACACACAGGCTTTTCCTACTAGTCTGTCTGTGAGTAGGCACTGCCTGTTATACTTGGGAACTGTGTTATTCTCTAGGCGAGGCGGGTGGGGAGGGAGAGGAGGGTGTTAACGGCTTCTCCTGTGAGGAGTCTTGTCCTCTGGCTAACGGAAGCCTGACTTGCCTGTCACGGGTGTCACCTGTAACTTCAGACAATAAAAAGCAATGATATATTTTGCTACAACATGCAATCCTTCCTTCCAGTCAGTATTCATCCTATAATTTACTATCTTGAGTGACTACTACTGTGGACTATGAGGTGATCACAGCCCCTCCTCCTAGGCTGCCTGCCTATGTGATGCTGGGCAAGTTACCTAAGAACTTAAGCTTTCCTTCCCTGAGAAGTAGGGAGACTGAAAACGCCTTCTTCATACATGTTTATCTGTAGCAAATGAGCAGAGACATGGAAGATGCTCAGCCCGGGGCAGGTGCACAGTGTTTGTTCTTGGTCTGATTCTGTGAATTCCCTGGTCCTGTGTCCTCGGTATCTCCGCACCCACCAGAGGTGCACCAGGATGGCTGGGGTCTCTGCCCAGTTAGGCAGCCGCAAGTGGCAAAGGTGGTGAGCCTCCTGACAAGTTGTGGCAACATTGTGCTGACAGGCTAAACATGATTGCACCCTGTGTAGGGTGAGCTTTGTGAGTTTTTCAGTCCCTGCAGAAGTATATGTCTGCATAGGAGAATAAAAACATGAGTATAGTCTGGGTAATTAATCACGTTCCTCCTTCCCCACAACATTCGACTTCAGAAAAGTCAGGAATCCCCATCGTTATGAAAGCGTAAATGGCTAGCTGGCCAGGGTGATTTAGCACCTCCACTTGAAGCCACGTAAATGTTGTCAACATCCTGCTGAGGTTCAGAGGGTTCTTCCCGAGCACCTCTGTACAACAGTCCTCAGCACCCCTGGGTTCCACTCCTAGGCACACCTTTCCCAAAGAGCAAGCCAGGACGGGCTTCCCACATGCCCTCCCAGTTCTACTCTGCCTGACATGATGAAGAAAGCCAGGGCACGGCTGTTAAAGTACTTGTGTAGGGTCACTGTAAACACTGCAGGCTCCTGACACTGTCAAAGGACCACAATGAAATCTGCAGGTAAATATGTCATGGTCAGACATTCTGCAGGGACTGAGCAAAGATTTGCACCCTTTTCTATTACCTAAAGACATCCAGACAGGCACTTGTCAACAGTCCTAGCCTGGGACGTAAGGAGGAGATGAGGTCATGATTTTTTGTTAGGAGGAAAAAAAGAGGACTGCACAGGCAAGCAGAGACTGAATGGTGCACTGTGGTTCTTTTGACCGTTACAGAAAGCTCTGTCACAAGCATGAAGCTTGAAGCAGAAACTACTTATGATACTCACTTCAAACAAACAGATAAACCAACACTTGTATTTCCTGAGTTAAAAAAAATCATATGCTAATTGTGGCAGGAAAGACCTACAGTTTATATTCTATCTGCGCTGCCAGTGTCCACTCAGGCATAAGCATCAGGGACACAGCATTTTCGGGTTCCCACTCAAGTTGCACACAGACAGAGGCACACAACACGGTTTCAAATCCCACGTCTTCCATTCTCCATTGATACTTGCCTTAGCAGAGTTCTCGGTTTTTCTGTTCCTCAGTTTGCTTACGTGTAAGATGATTGTCATGAAGATTTTATGAGTCAATTAATGTGCCTCACTTACCATATGTAACTCACACAAAGTGCACAAGTAATGTTATTATTTATTCTTACAACTGGCTTTCGGATAGATGGATTTATCTTCAAACAAGTTATTTTAAAATGCAGCAATATGCATCAATAATAGTTTTAAATTGTCAGACGTAATAAACACTTGGAGCGGAAAGCTGTTATGATGGCATTTCCAATGTGACCATTTACAGTTTACAGGACAGAAAATCTCTCATCATATGACTGCATATGGAACGTTCTAGCACACTGAATTTTTCTCAAAATTAATTTAGAAACTGCACAATCCCCAAATAGCAACAACAGGCACATTCAAGAATATGCTATGTCTGTCAATTTCTTTTAGAATCTTGATACATCTATAAGTTGCCCAGAACATAAGATGTTCAGGGATACACACTCACTTAAAAACTAGCAACAGTATTTATGAGTAACTACTAGGAAAAGACAGCAAGTAAACTGAGAAAGTAATGAGAGCACCACTGCCTAGCACTTGGACAAAAGTGGTTAGAAGGAACAGAAGGACTCACAAGCTGGCACTTACTAACCATGACGGACATTTTACTTAATTAGTTCATTTTATAAAGACTGCAGGGACTACTTCAGTCCCTACTGCTTATCATTCAGGGGGTGGGGTATTTGTTTCTCTCAGAGGGGCTTATACTGTGGTAACACATTCCTAAGCTCAACAGTTTCAAATGACAACTCAGTTTTCATGTCTATCACCATTGGGGATACTGCTCCAAGTCATGGCCTCATTCAGAGACACAGACTAAGAGACCAACAATCCAGACTCTTACTGATCATGACACTAAGCAGGAAGGACTCTGTAGAACTTTGCATTGGTTCAAGGGGTTCCCTTGGATGTGACACATGTCACCTTCACTGTCATTCTAGGTAAAATAAGTATATGGTCGCAGGGGCAAAGAAGTGCCATGACCCGGGAAGGAGAAGACTGAGAATGTGAGTGGCGGGCATCCCCAGGGACTTCAACACTATACACGGAGATGTCCAGGATCCGTTCACTGTAATTGAACTGGTAAAACATGTAGTGTGAAATGTCATGGGCCCGAGGCTTCACTGGGGAATTCAATCAAACACTTTAAAGAACGAACGTGGTCTCTATCAAACTTTTCCGAAAATTAAAAAAAGGAGCACGTCCTAACCCACTCTATAAGACTACGATAATCATAATTCCAAAGCCAGAGACTACACAAAAGTCAACTACAGACAAATATCTTTTGCTGACACTGATAGAAATTTTTTTTCTTTTTCTTTTTTTTCTAATTTATTTAATTCCCAGGGTACGGAAGAACACCGATAGGAAATTATTAACAAAATATTAGCAACTTAATTTAGTATCACTAGGGTAAAAAAGGTATTATAAACTATAACCAAGTTGGGTTTGCTCCTGGAATACAAGGATGGTTCAGCCACGTATGGATGATGAGTGAGAGAATGTCAGTCATGACACCACATACTAACAGAATGAAGGACCAAGCCTCATATTACCATCTTAGTTGATGCAAAGAGGACTTGGCAAAATACAACACTTACTCATGACTTAGGGGTCAGCTTATGAAAAGAATATAAAACATGACAAAGCTAAATATAAACCACACAGCAAACATTAGACTCAACAGCCAAAAGCTAATAACTCTTTTCTAATATTCAGAACAAACGATAAAGAATAAAATGTCTGCTTTTACCACTTCTATTTGGCAAAGAACTTCTGGTTCTAGCCAGAGCAATAATGTAAAATGATCCGTTTGGAGACGACATAATCTAATATGTAGAAAAAAAATTGGGAAAACTTCACAAAATAACAAAGACTAATAAATTATTCTAAAAAAAAAACCTGATCAGCACAGTATGCTATTTTTATGAAGAAAGACATAGAGAACAAGGGAATGAAACGGAAGGCCCAGAAATAAGCTCTTACATACTCAGTTGAATAACTTTTGGCAAAGGTGCCAAGACAATGCAATAAGGATGCATAGT
Source organism: Psammomys obesus (assembly GCF_907164565.1). Classification (NCBI taxonomy): domain Eukaryota; kingdom Metazoa; phylum Chordata; class Mammalia; order Rodentia; family Muridae; genus Psammomys; species Psammomys obesus. Next base: position 17,629,177 of record NW_026596057.1, on the reverse strand, counting down.
TTCACTGAACACTGGTCCTAAAAAAGCTGGACATCTGCGTGCAAAAAATGAGGCTGGGCCTTAAGCCCATGCACAGATTTAAGTCAAATGAACAAGATTTATCAGGCCTAGAACTACAGAACTCTTGGAGAAGCAGAAGCAAAACCCACATGCAGCACACATACCAGAGCCACAGAGGATGTGGATGCTGCAAGCACCATGAGTTCCTGCTTGCCTCAGCTCTCCACATCACCAAAGGGGCATGCTAGGGTCGGGGGGGGGGGATCTACTTTGACCTTCAACTCAGCACGGCTGTGCCATGTTGGTCAGAGAAGACCCTTTGTGCAGAAGACGGCAACCAACACAGACCAAATGCTGAGGCAACAGCTTAGGTGGCAGCAGAGAGAACGCAAGAGCTGCATGATGGGAGGAGGGGTGCTGTGGAAGGCGCTCTGCTGGACATGATGCGGGCCTCTGTACTTACCAGCCAATAATTCCAGCGAAGGAGGAATTATTAGACGAAGGAGGGGCTCCCAGTGTACACGGGCCAGAGAATGGTCAGGCCTTTGAAGGAGTGCCCTCATCTCCCCTGGCATTTCTCTATCCTGTTGGCTGGTATGTGGACCTGATGGCAGGCACAGAAGCAGCATTTTGAAACCGAGTTTGAAAGTTGTATGGTTGGATATGGCTGAGCAACAAGACAGAAGGGGCCTGGGTCTCTGAATCTACAAGGTTTCCATAATGGTCTGGCAGACTTGTCTGTCTGCTGGGGCTGTGTGTAAAGAAATGAATGCTTGTAACAGGGTGATGAGTGTGCTCGTGTGAGCTGATTCACTCTTGTGCTTTGAGATGAAGAAATTAAGAGTAGATAGGTTAGAAGACCCCAGGGTCTCACAGCTCCCTCTTCTGTACTCTGCACGTTAAAATATGGGTATGAGGTGAAGTGCCCTATAGTCCTTTAATGATTTAAGACTATCTTCATACAGCATCATGATTCACAGTAGAATGGCAGGGGCAGCAAGAGTATTTCATTCTAAGAATAACATCATTTGAAGTGTCTTACGACAATCAATGAGAACTCTTAGAAATGATTTAATCCAGTGTAGATCACAGGCTGGCTCCAAAGCCAGCAGGAAAGTCTGAAGCTTTTGACCAAGGAAGCAGCCACACCAGGCAATTCTCAGCCCACATCCTCAGGACAGTGGTCACTGATCTGTTCTGCACTCAACTGAAGATGCAACTGGAATTTGGCTTTGATGGTGAAAACAAGCAGTCTTTGGTGCATTTGAGAAAACACAGCCTCGTGTACGGGGGAGTCCACTCAAGGAGGACTAGCAGAAAGAAGCTTGTTTCTGTTCCTTTGGCTTGCTCACTTGCTGCTTTCAAATGACATTCAACAGAGAATGGTGCAGCTTGCTGCCCCTCTGGCATCTGAGGCCTTGTGTAAGGAGTTGTGAACTGCTTCCGGGGACAACCCGCCTATCCGCCTACCTGCCTATTGGTTGGATCCAGCCTATGGAAGCAGGGAGAATCAGGGCTCCTCCCTCCCTGCCGGAACATTTCTGTTAAGGCTTTTCTTGGGAGCTGTTCTTATTGAGAGGGCTGATCCTAAATCACCTGACAACTGAAATCACCAGGTTGGATTTTTACACACCCATCTTTCCAAGTCCCCTAACAGCTGTCCCGAGTCATCTTCACGCTAGCAGGAATGACAGCAGCGGGAGCAGGGCTCACTTTCTATGACAAATTGCTGTTCTGCCTCACTGAACTCTGGAGTGCTCAGAGTCTTCGATGCCCGTTGCTGTTTCAAAGCTGATGTCACATACTGGATTTCAATATCCCCCCAGGGGTATGTATTGCTTGAGAAAGCCTGAGCTTTAACTTCAGAAGACTCCTAGTCAACCTTTCCAGATTCTTCACCCCCTCTGCCCCGTTTGCTGGCCGACCATGGCCTACATTCCCTCTCAGGGATGTCTCTCCTCATCTCTCCATGCAGGCTCTCCCACTGTCTCCCAAGTGTCTCCTTTTGAGCATCCTCACCTGCTCTCTTCTGACTGAGGGAAGATGATCTGAGATCAGGGATCTTCACAGCACAGTCTGTTTTATTTTAGTTTCTTATGTTTCCAAGCCATCCCGACTAGTTGTAAGAACTTCAGGGGGTGGGATTACCCCCTAACTTTATTCCTCATGTGTGAGGCAGTTCTTGGGTTTTTGGAAGCTGTTCAATCAATATATGCTGACTGAGTGACTGAGAATGAGAGAAAAAGAACCCTGAGATACAGTGTGTAGATTAAAAAAAAAAATTGAATTAAGCAGATGAAAGAAGTTATGGTTTGTAATACCGTCTTTTGCTCCATCTTTTGCAGCGAGACAGAAACAAAGAGTTAACAACGCAGAAAAGCCTGACCGAGAGGCTACACCTGGGCCCGGGAGGCCTGGCAGTGCCACGTTCTATCTCCTGAAAGCCGCGCGACTGACACTCAGGAAATTAAAATAGAAATTCCACCTCACTCCAAAGTAAATTGCAGGCACTAGTTGGCAAGGAACACTCCTCTATGCCTCTCCTTGTCTAAAGTCATTCGAATCGAAATGAGAAAACCCACTGCAAAGACTTCATAATGCATGTGGCTCCAAGGAGCTGGTGGCTACGAAAGTACTGCATAAACCAGAGTGACAGGCAGTGAAGGGCTGTGCTATGAGAAAAGGCAAAGAGGGATTTTCTTCAGAGTGGTTACTGTGGGGCCAGCCAAGCAGCACCTGATAGGGATTTTAAAAACAAAACCAAAAAAAACCCCTCAAGGCTTAGGGAGGGTGGACCAAAGCCCAAAGGCACCATTGGTGGTAAGGGCTCACCTCCTCAGGCAATAACATAAAAAGCCACTGTCTTTACTCAAGACATGTTCAGCTCTGTGTTTAGACGTGGCTTCAATGCCCAGGGGAGCAGCAAGGAGTAATGGAGTAAGCAGGGTGGGATAGAGGAGTGGTCATCGCAGAGGAACAATAAAGAGCCACATAGTTCTAATCTATTATTTCACTTTTTAATAATAAAAACTACCTGGGAACTCTCTCCTGTATTTGACTTAGTTCTACACTATAGAACTGGCTTTGCTTCCCAACCACTTGGAGTTTGATGACACTAAGAATAGCAGCAATTAATGACGGGAACCTGTGAAGGGCAATATGGCGGCTCCTTCCCCTAGCAAACCTCCACAGTCTTCCTGAAGATCCGCACGACTGCTTCTGTAGAAACACTGAGGCTCACATATATGTTTTGACTTGTCTGAGGTCAGACAAGCAAATGTGATCAGAGCCCACTGCCACTTCCCCAGTACACCAGAACCGACTCTAGATTGTTACCAACATCAGATACAAAACTCAGTTTACTGAGGAAAATGAGGAGAAGAGAGAATTTTCTCTAAACAACAACAAACAAACCAAACCTCACAGAGCCCACATAAAACTGGGAGCTGAGTGAGTCAATTAGTTACAAATATGCTGTCACAAAGAATAAAAATCAAGACGAGAGAATTTTTATTTTTAAACTAGTACACTGATGACATGAAATTTGAACCATGCTTCTAGTGTGTTGTGGGGATAAGCAGTGGCAGTGATTAGCTGGCTGGGGAAAGATTAACATGTTCTATGAAACTGGCCTATACTACAACCTCAGCTGCACCCTGAAGACTCTGGAGCGGCTGAGAAAAGACCTGCTCTTAGCCCCCATGCTGGCGGAAGTGGACCTTGAACTGCATTATCCTGTGACTGACACTCAAAAACTTGGAGAGAAAGCAGAAGAAAACAGGGAGGAATCTGGCTCTAATGAGACAGCTAGGCAGCGCTAATGAAAAAGAAAAAGCTTGGAAGATCTTAGAAGCAATTATAAATCCCTTGAAATAAATCTAGCATGTCATGCGAAAAATATTCAGGAAGCAGATGTTATTCATTCTTAGGGGACAGAAAGAAACATTCTCATTAAGAAATGGAACAGAGCAGGACACACTTATTCTGTGACAGAAGTAATGTCCCCATGGCCTAGTCAACAGTAAAGCCAGGGCTGCAGCACGGCCGGAGAGTGAGTAAGACACAGGCATGAGAACAGTGAGAATAAGCTGATATGGGAAAGGAGAGAAAATGGCAGACGACCAACACAGCACTGAGATATCTCAGTCCTAGTTAGTCCCACTTTAGACACTGTGAACAAATGTGAAGGGATGAAGTAGGAGCTAAGGTTTGGGGAAGGAATAAAGACTACCAAATATTTAAATGTTGGAATGACTTTTGGGTGTACTGTTATTACCCCCACACCATATCTACAAAAATCAGAGTCTGCCCCAAATACCAGGGACAGAAGGAAGAGAGGAATCTCTTAGTGGTAGAAACTGATGGTGACAGGGCTGGGTGACCACAAGGTCACTCTTGCATGGGGTAATAGGTTTATGATTGCTATGATCTTTGATTTAAGAGAAGGCAGTAGCTATTAAAAAAGACACATGGAAAGGTATGGTGGCTTTTAACTATAATCCCAGCACTCAGGAGGCCAAAGCAGGGATATCAAAAGTTCAAGGCCAACTAGGCTGCAGTGTGAGCCTGAGATCAACACAGGCTGTAAGGTGAGACCCTGTATCCAAATGAAAAATGTAGTTATTTAGCGCTGATCATGATGGATAAAATGACCCGAAGAAATTACTGAGATGAAAGAAACAGAAAATTAAATACAAGTGAATCTCAAAAGAAAGAAAGAAAGAAAGAAAAAGAAAGAAAGAAAGAAAGAAAGAAAGAAAGAAAGAAAGAAAGAAAAGAATCTCTCCCTCCCTTGTCACTTGCCACCTCCAGCAGAAAGCTGGCCTTGGGATCATGAGAGCGGGAGAGCTGGCCCTGTCCCTCACCAGCTATAGCATTTGGGAGAGTGGCCCTGCACCTTGCCTGGGCAGCACAACAGGACTGGTTCTGGTGGAGGGGGCACAGGTGAGCCAGCCCCAAGGGTCAGAGAGAGGGAGAGCTGGCCCTGCCATTTGTCTGCCATAAAGTTGAGTTGGGCACAGGGGTGATGCCCTCTCTCCTTTCACCCTTTGCTACCTCCAGCAGTTACGAGAAAGCTGGCTCTGGGATCATGAGAGCAGGAGAGCTGTCCCAGCCCTGCACTGGATGCAGCATTTGGGAGAGTAGGCCCCCAAGCCTCAACTAGAGCTGATTCTGGAGACATGGATGTGGGTGAGCCAGGCCCAAGGACACGAGAGCAGGAGAGCTGATCCTGCCTCCTGCTGGTGGCCTAGACAGAGCAGTGCTGGAGAGCTCACCTTGGTGGGGCAGATAGGAAGAACAGGCATGCAGACCAGGTCAATTACCACCCAGGCCCAGATCTAGAGCTCTGAGTTGGCCCACCCCAAAATCTACATCATCTGTTGGGACTTGTGAAAATGCCAGTCCTACTGATACCAAGCTGTAGGATCTCCCTGACAAAGGCAATAACAGGATAACTGGGATGAGTTCTCGTAAGGATCCAATATTGATGGTGTCACAGAAGCCAGATATCCTGAACCAGATCAATGACTCATTGTAATGAACATTTGCAGGTGAAGGTGTGTGGAGAGAGGAAAACACTGTGGGACACACTGTGACATACTACAGCTTCCATGAGAAGATGTTTTCTATGCTTTTTTATTTTTTGTTTGTTTGTGCTTTCTATTTGGGGGGTTTGTAAGCGTGGAGGGCAGATACAAGGGGCTGGGATGCTTGATATGAAACTCACAAAGAATACAAAGTTAAAAAAAAAAAGAAAAAAGAGAACTTAAGACCCTTAAGTATAACTTTGTGAAGTAATGGGTAACAGAGGGATTGAAAAGTCAGAATTCATACAATTAGTTTTATGCTGAAAGTGGAATAAAGTACCATCATTATAAACATCATCTTCTTCATCCTTACCATTATTACCAATACTACCAATGACTCAGCACTAATTATGTGGCCATCACCTTTCTTGTTTTAAATTTCAAAATGAATCTATGTGGTGTGTGTTATTATTGTCTCCATTTTGCAGATGTGGAAACTGAGGTCCATAGTAATCAAGTTATTAACCAAAGGCCCAAAGTCAAGTAGGATTATAGGCTAGTTCTTAACTCTTCTCTCCACTGCCTCTATGACTAGTTGTGACCAGAACAGGGTATGAATATAATAAATATTTCTTTAAAGAAAATCACTATTATATCTATGTACATATACATTCCTTTAATTATAAAGTTGCTAGGGATGGAACTCAGGGCCTCATTCCATGTCAGAAAAATGCTCTACTACTGAGCAATACACACTGAATATATATCCCTTACATATTCTATTTAAAGAAACAACAGACATTATAGCAGCTACTATTTACAAAGAACTCATATGTGTTAGGCATCGCTTTAAGCATCTTGTATCTCATAATTAAGTTCTAATAGCTCTGTAAGATATGAAGGTGAATGTATTGATGTTTTATTTGGGGTATTTTATTTGGGGTATTTACATCTGTATCTCCCCTCCACCAACCCTTTAACCCTAAGTAAGAGAGAGAAGGTTAGTGGGGAGAGGAGGAGCAGACTTTACTTCTCCTGGCTGCTTAGGGTCGATGGGTTCTTTTGGAGCTGTACCAATCTCTGTCAACAGCAAACGCAGCAAGCAGTCTCCTCCAAGCTGCTGTGTTGAAACGTTTCTCTCTGTCTCCTCCAAGCTGCAACACTGATCCTCTCAGGTCTCTCCTAACTGTCATACCTTCTCTCTCTGGGATCTCGTATTTCTATCCCTCAGAGTCCTAGACTACGCCCCTCTCCATGCTGCACAAGGCAGGCTGTTACCAGCTGGCAAAGACTCTGCCCCATGTTCATTTTCTCTAACATTAATAAACTATATACAATAAGAATTATGAGAATTATCAGGTAAGAACTGCATTTACAGTGTCCAGTCCATTCGTATTTGGCATCTTTGGAAAAAGTATTCCATCATCTCTCCTATCCTGGTGAGTCCAAAGTTCTGTACCTAAAACTATCAATCTAAAAACATCTATCTAGACCATAAACATCTTTTTAGACATAAAACATTGTCTTAGTTCCCAGGCAACTAAGGTTAGCTGTAGTAAGAGTATGACTATCTAGTCTTTAATCCCATCAGAAACTTTATTTGAATAGTCTCTATTTGACTCAGATACATAAATTGTTTCTCTTCTATGCTACCCTTCTGGGTAGATAAAAGGACAGGAGGCTGACTTTAGTTTTGATAAGACTCAGTGAAGTGAAAATTTCAGGTTTCTTTGAAGACTCATTTTTGTCATGTGATATTTTGCTGCAAGCTGGGCATAGATGTTTTGATGGAGTTTGGCTTGTGAGAGGGCACATGATGCTTTGCTGTGAGCTCTCTCGAGCGTAGGGCGTGACTTTGGCCAGCTCAGAACATACGTGGGTGGACTCTGAGGAGAGGAGATACACAGAGGCCCACGCACAGTGAGAGGTCGCTTTTTGGATCAACACTGCTGTGCTGATCTTTGTGCTTTCCAGAGCTTTCTTGGGGCAATCCAACTAAGTCTTGTGGCTTTCGCTGACTTGTCCTGCTGATTCCTGTTGTTGCTTGGTGTTGGCCTTTGGACTGGACTGCTGGTATTCTGATGACTGAGTTTTGCAATGCCCTAAAGACCCTTTGACCCAAATCAGCAGGAAGTAGATAAAAGAGTATACAACCCATTTCCCTACTAATCTCCTACCTAAGCTCAGGGGGCTGGAAGGGAGGTAAAGGTGTTTAAGTACACTAAGTAAAGTAGGTTTGGTTAAAAATCCAAGCCTAAAGCCCAGTGACCGCTTCTGCCAAGTTCACTGGGGACCTTCAGGACCAGCCAAATTTAGCTGACGTCTCCCAAGGTACTTAACTCTTTCTGTAACCTCACTCCTCCTGCCATCTTACAGTGTTCCCCCTGTGACGGCCTTGACCCGTTCATTCTGTTTTTCTGTACTGCTATATCCTTCCATCTCCTTACCTGCAGGCGCACTTACCTTTGTACATCATTCCTTTTGTCATACGGTCATACCATGATTATGAGTAATTATTACATAGTCTTAACACACAGCTACTAAGAGCACTCAGACATGCGTCTCTGCACGAGCAGCATGAATAACATCTTTGAAAACAGCTCAGCAGCCATTTTATTCAACAAGCATTTGTTACCCCTGCCTCTGGTGTCTTACTCACATCACATGTGGACACTTCTGAGGAAGCTGGATCTGTGTATTCATTCCCACGCCTCCACTAGCAAAGTATAAAATGCTGTCTTCCATTTCCTTTCTGTCTCTAAAGCCTAACTCTGCTAGACAGCAGGTACTCAGACACGTTTAGTGATTGAATCAGAAAAATGAGATCAGAAAGCAAAGACAGGGGGTTATTAAATTAGGTGAAAACATACTTCAAAGAATTGGTAATCAAAGCATGCAAGGCAAAAATGACCTTGAGGTATCATTTGTATTTATCATTAAATCTGCAAAAGTTTTTAAAACATAGAATGCTCATTTTATATCAGTGTTAACACCAGCAGTCTCCACAGTAGTGGGAGCCTGTAGGCAGAGAATGTCAAAAACAATAAAGCTATTCTTGACCATCAAGTCAGTGATCCCTCTTCTGAAAACTTATCTAGGGACGTAAATGCAGAGAAGAGACTGCTGTATCTGGGGACATGCCTATAGAAACACTATGCTCTGTGCAATGATGAATAACAGGAAATAAATGAATACTCAGCTGCAGGATAAAAGTAAAGAAAAATCAATTTGAAGTACTTTTACACACCCATTAAAATTTAACATGACGGTGATAAAGGAAAATGGAAAACAATATACTGCTTTAAAAAATGCAACATTTATGCCGGCCGTGACTGTGCATCCATAAACGCTATTACATGCATCTAGCAAAGATAGATAGCGTTCCCCAAACCACCCCTACTCTGACTGAAAAATGTATTATGATGACAGGACTACATATATCCTTTAAATCAAATTTTAAGATGTACTTGCTCTGAAAATGAAGTTGGACATATATTAAATACTGACTTACATTTTTTCTTTTATTATGTTTTTTTTTTTTTTAAATTTTTAATTATACCTGACTTACATTTTATTAGATGAACTACCCCAGGCAAGGAGCTCAGCTTTTCTGAATTTACCTGATTCATTGTCAAATAAAAATAAAACATCTTCAACTGCTTCACATAGTACATTAAATTAAAATATTCTAAACAGGTGCACCTGTCCGTGATGCTTACTGTTCCTCATCAACCCGACTGGATTTAGAATCACCAAGAAAACACACTTGGTTGAGTCTAATTATGACGCTTACAGAAAGGTTGAACTGAGGAAGGGTGGCCCACGCCAAATACATGCAGCACCATCTCACAGGCAGAGGTCCCCGAGTGAGGGAGAAGGGAGAGAACTGAGCAACAGCATTTATCTCCTCCCCGCTTCCTGACTTCAGATACTACAGAAACAAGGGTCTTGGGTTTCTCCAGCTGTTCCCTGCTGCACCCTCCCTGTTACGACTGAGAGCACTCCCAACTGTGAGCCCAGATAAAACCTTCCTCCCTTAAGCTGCTTTTGCCAGGTAAGTCTTACCAATTCCAAAAGGGACTAATATACCAGCACTTAGAAGGTCTCCACAAAGGTTAATTTGTTGAACCCTTGAAAGTTTTAAGGTAATGCAAACTGAGTGGCTCTGTAGTTTGGAGTAAGTATAGCAAGATGATGACTTTCAAAGGCTTCCAAATGTCCATGGGATACAAAGTGTCAGAAATAGCCCTGGGTATCCAGTTCACAGCTAGGTATTTCATCAGCATGTGACAGTGTGTCCACTTTTGTTAGGGTGTGTTCAAAGAAAGCCCTTCACATCTTGAGTCTTACACACTGTCAGGTCTGAGAGAGTTCAGATTGGCCACCATGATTTTCTAAGTGCCTGGCCTCTCTTCCTGCTATCCCTCACCCTCCTTTCTTAGCACTGCTCTCCAGACTTCAAGATTCTGCCTTCCCACAGCGCCCCACACATAACTGACTGTCCCCACGACCTGCTGCTAATTTGAGATGTAGCTGGAAAATTGGTAAGTCCCACCGTTTACACTTCTTTACCAGTCTTATTCTTCCGGAATGTGAGCATCACAAAGAGGCTATATTTCTTGCAATTTTGTAAACCCCTTTATTGCTACTCTAGGCACAGTTCCCATACATGGCTGCCTGTAGAATGAACAAAATATCCCAGCACGGAGGTCATTTCTAAGAATGTGGCCAATAGTGCATCATTGCTTGTTATACACAGATGGTAATGGGGGCATGTGGCTCTCTAGGGCGGTTTCCACAGAACTTTTAAGGATCTAACTCAATGAAAGCCAAGGGGTGGGGTGGGGCGTCTCTCCCTTGGAGGCTTCCCTGATGTACCTTTAGAGTGAGGTGCACACAGTGTCACACATTCACAATTTAGACCCATTAGAAGGTTCCTTGGAAACAGGCTGCTTGTTTGCCTCCCAGCGGCAGACAGAAGACTCTAGATATCCCAGATCACACCCAAAGGCAAGCCAGGAACTGAGATGTAGCCGGTGATTAATGAATACCTACTATGTGAGTGAGCGAATGGATAGATGAATGGAGCCGAGACTTTCTTCTTTCTGGGCCCTGGGTTCCATTTGTTTGTGTGTTTTAGATTTCCTTATTTTATTTTTGTGTATATGAATGTTTTGCCTGCATATGTGTATGGACCACGAGCATTCCCAGTGCCAGCAAAGGTCAGGAGAGGGCATTGGGTCCCCTGGAAAATAAGTTAGGAGTGGTTGTGATAAACTTTGTGGGTGTTGGAAACCAAACCTAGGTCTTATGCAACAAGTGCTCTGAAGCACTGAGGCATCTCGCCAGCCCCTCATATCTCCATTGGCAGCATGCTATTCTACCGTGGGACTTCTCAATTTCATGGCGCTCCTTGAATTCTACATAAAAACAAACCAACAAACTAAAATAAAAAGATCAACCACTGGTCCCTTTGTGCTGAATCTTGAATCTTTCTATTTCTTGTCAAGGACTGGGATATTACCAATAGCTTTAATCCTGTAAAAATCGCCCCTCCCCTTTTATAAATAGAAATTTTACTTTTGGAAAAGTAAAAGGCTATTTTTAACTTGAGCGTCCTTTGAAAGCATGGAAAGTGAGAAGATTCGCTTAGTGATGAACACCCCCGCCCCGTCCGCTCTGCGCAGGTCAGGAGCGAGGCACTATTGTTAGAAAGCTCAGTGGATGAAGATGCCTTCAAAGCGGAGATAAGACGTGGAAGACTGGCGAGTCCAAAGCTGACTTTAATTATCAAGGCCACTGGGGTACCCAAGCTATGCCAAACATTTAGCTAATTAGCAGGCTCTCGAGACAAGAATGCTGCCTAAAGATAGACACAGCTTTTCCACATTAATGGGTGATGGCAAATTCCATTAAAACAGACAGTGTTATTCACTATAAACTCTCTGAATTTGTTCGTTCTCAAACTTCATATGCAGTACGGGCTAATCTAAACCCGAAGGGTGGGAGCTAAGATGCGGAATCTTCTACTTCAAACACAGCAACTCAACACTGACCACCAAATTACGATGCTTAGAAAAGTGAATAGCCACTAACACTGATTATAACACTCTAGCTATGCTATGTTCAAAGACTAAAATTGAAATTAGGAAGATTCAGCTGGGTGTCGTGGCACACGCCTATAATACCAGCACTCAGGGAGGCAGATGAATCTCTGTGAGTTAGAGGCCAGCCTAGTCTACACGATGAGTTCAGGACAGCCAAGGATACACAGAGGAACCCTGTCTCAAAAACAAACAAACAAAAAATAAATGAAAGAGAAAGAAAGAAGAAAGATAGATTCTATGAGTCATGTTCAACAAAACAGGGAAACTGATTCATAAGCCCTGAAGTACCTGGAATCCTCTAGCAAGTTTTGAAGGCATATATCAGTGGTTTTCAACCTGTGGGTTGTGACCCCTTTAGTGATTGAACAACCCTTTTACCTTAGGGGATGCCTAAGACCATTGGAAAACACAGATATTTACAGTATGACGCATGAGAGTAGCAAAATTACAGTTATCCAGTGGCAACAAAGATAATTTTACATTTGGGGATCACTACACCAGGAGGAACTGCATTAGAGGATCACAGCACTAAGACGGTTGAGATGGTTCCACTGGTCTAGATGGAAGTCAAGAAATAAAGATGAAGGCATAACAGCTACCTTTTATTAATAACTTACTATGTTCTCTTGTTTACTAGGTGTTTACAAAAACAGGTAACTTATTTAAAAACATATAACTTATTACAGAAAACAAAACAAAACATGTAACTTATTCCTCAAAATAACCCAGACCTGTGACAATCATCCCTGTTATAGATGAAGGGGAGCAAGGTTCGTGGAGTTTGTTATCATGTGAGGTTACTGAGTTAGATGCATGGTTGATGTTTTTCTCAGGCTCATTCTGTCTGAGACTGGATGGACGACAGGACTCTTTGTTCCATGGGGTAGATAGATAGTGTGCCTGTAGGTACCGAGTGCTTACAAGGGCGTTTCCTTCAGGACAGAAGCATGCCATCCCCCACATTCCTTTGCCATGCCTGTCACTCACTCTGCTGTTATGAGGTCTATTTTCTTTTTCTTTACATCTAAATAGGTTCTGTGACAATTACAGGAAGCGGGACTGCCTACACAATGCCAATTATCGGTTATCACACAAATGTGTGGCTACCATCGGACTAACCAGCTCCCAGAATCCCACAACATGTAGAAAAGCCCCATGTGGACACTGTGCAGACCCATAGGCAAGCCATCTTGATGATCCAGCCAAGCACAGCCTAAGCAGGTACTGCTGACACCTCAGCAGGATCTTGTGTCAAGCAATCTTCAGAAACTTCAGAAAATAAGAAAGGCAGTACACACCTCAGAGGCCTGTTCTACAATAACAAGTCATCAGGCAGCACCAATGACGAAGTCTTCTAGGCTGAAGCCAACTGTACTTCTCTGAAGAAACTAGAATTTTTTTCTTGGGCATAGGCTGTGCATACTAAAATACCGTATTAATTCAAGCGGTAGTCAAACTCAAGTTAACTTCAGAAAGATTCAAGGCATTGCAAAAATGTCCCCACGTAAACATTTTACTTACCATTTGGGCTACTTATCAATAAGCAGAACTGTGTGTGTGTGTGGGGGGGAATCTTGCAAAATGTATGCCTTTATTTTTTGCCCCAAAACAAGAGTAGAACTTACAAAATAATTAAACACATTGAGAGTTAATGTACCACAGAATGTCACAATGATTCTTATTTTCTAAAGCAACAGCCCAAGTATAAGTTTGCCCACGGTGAGATTTAGAATACTAATAGCTGGATTTATTTTAACATTCCATGCAAGTTCTATCCAAGATAGCAAGAGATAATTCAGCCCTAAGGATCCCAAGGAAAATCCCAGCATCTTTCAATTCAGCAATACGCATGTATGAGTCATTAAAATTTCCCATTTCTTAGTAGCTTATTCCTTTTCATCACTGAGTAATACTCTTGTGTAGACATGCCAGAGTTTGTCCACTCATCTACCAAAGACATCTTGGTTTCTTCTAATTTCAGGTGATTATGAATGGAACTATTACCAGGAATCATATGGTTTCTGTATGGTTTTTCAATCAATTTTGGGAAATAGTCTAAAACCATGACTGCTGGACACATGGTTAGACTATATTTAGCTTTGTAAGATCTATTTTTGTTTGGGGAATATTACATTTCTAAGCATATGAGGCCTAAAACATAAATGGTTCTCATGGGGCTTGTAAATGATTTTTTTTTTTTTTTACTTATTTTTGTTCACTTCTATCTTTTGCCAAGTGTGTTTTCAAGTAGCATATTTATGAACAAGAAAAAGTTAATTTTGGAAGCACAGCTGAACAACAGGCGTGAACACAAGGCACTGGCTACATGCTGGGTTACCTTCTCTTCCTGGCTGGCCAACAGGGACTATCAGATAATGAGTGTAAGCATTAGGGAGGTGAAGGAACCACGGCAAAGAACCAACACTTCCGCCTTCCTGTCTACAGCTTCTGTCTCCTGTTGTCCCTTTCATGCTCAGCATGCCATTGACTCCAGAGTAAAGAGACGCTGGGCAGCATCGGGAAGACCCAGAATTGTGCCAGTCTTGCAGCGTCTCTGTTCTAACAGCGAGCTTTCTGCTTTGTTTCTGGGACCAACCCTTTCTTCATACGTCAGTCAGTTCCTTTCTCCAGAAACCCATCTCACTTCTGCTCTAAGTTCCCTTCACCATAAAAAGCCATCCAAGAACTGTTTATCTGAGCTTAACAAAACCTCTAAATTACCAGGTTATGAGAAGTTTGTCCACGGGTGAAAATCTATAAGGTACCACTCACTCAGACACAAACCAGAAAACCAAGACAGCTCATTGAGTTTGGAAAGATACTGTTGTCACTATCAATTGTTCTATTTTCCAAGGAAGGAAGAAATCTGGCATCGACTATCATACAAAGCACTGAGTAAACAAATCAAATTAGCTCTATTATGCACGTGGAGCAGGCAGTTAGAACAGTATTTTCATAAGTCTATTATGATATTGACAGGCTAAGCAATACAGCCTCCTGCTTTCAAAGGAGATGGATGAATATTTCATGCCTTGTTCGTTTATTCTTTCCACTCCCTGCCTCCCTCCCTTTTCTGACCGATCACACATTTTCAGGATTATCAAGAACCCTTTGGAGAAAGAAAAAATGAAGCTGGTGAATTCTTCACCTCTACAAATTCTAGATCTTCTCACAAATGAAGGAGAGGTGCTGACCAGAGCCCAGCTTTGGGAAACACAATGGCTTCTTTGGATGCCCACAGCATAAATAATTAAACTGCGGTGAAGCCACATCACTGGGTTTGTCAACAGAGGAGTGAAATTTATACACTCTGGTTTTATTTTTAGCCTCACCTAAGTTATAAGAGAAATCTGAACACCTTGCAGAAAAGGCTTTTGCTCTAAGCATCTCAGTTATCACTCATTTCCCAGACTCTGGTGTTGTAACTGAGCCACTTGCATACAAAATGTCCATGTGCTGGTGAGATAAAAAGATATCCTATATGACCTGAACAGAATTTCTCCTTGAAAATGGCTTCTGTTTGGTTCTAGTTAAACATCAGGGTCGCAGCTGGAAGAGGAGAACAGAAATCTAAACCTAAGCATTGCTTGTGTCTACTCCACCATGTCAGGGGCTACTTGTCTGCTACTGGGCAGAAAGAGATGGAGAACAGATTTGTCTAAGACCATTCAAGGAAAGCATCTCGAAAAGCAATCACTCTGGCAACAATGCTGTGAAAAGAAGTCATCGATACCCTCCATCTTAAACTTAGACCAGTAAGGTCTGCCCTTGGTCTGTAGATGCAAATGCTGTAATAGACTATATAAGGTGAACCAGGAACTAATGTACCAACGAGGGAAAAAGATAAAAGCTAAAACATAAAACTAGTTGATATGTCAACTAGCCACAAAGACTTTCTAATGTACTCCACCAACCTCCTAAGCCACTAATCATTCCTGTCACCTCTCCATGATCGGCTCACACTTTTCCTTCTGCTCAGAATCTTTCTAGTCTCCAGCTGATGACAAGCTGGCCTTGTTCAGGGCCCTGCTACAGTGCTGGCCCACGGTGACACTCCTAAGATCCCAGCTGAGGGCCCACCGACCCCTGCTAGTTCTCCCCAGTCTTCCTGAGCCTCACTAAGAGGCTCCCTTCCTTCTATTTGCACTGTGCACATCTGTCTCCCTTTGCGTCTCCTCAGTGTTACCTCTCTGCTTGTCAAACCTCCTACTCTGTCAGTGTGCCTCGTGTGCCCAGCTGATGGTCAGAACTAAGTGCAAGGAAACAGAGATTTACTCGAGAGACAGATGGTTACAGGAGCAAACGCTTTGCTCATCTCACCTTGTTAGTGATATGCATTAGTATGGGAAAGAGAAAAAGTCACCTGAAAAATAGGATCTTAGTCATTGTCTTCTATGCTTTCCTTTTGGAATGGTCTTGCAGTTGTCTAAGAAACCATTTCTGAGGAGTCTGAATGTGGCTTGGTGGTACAGCACCTGCCTTGCATGTCTGGTTCCAACTTTCAGCATTGAGATTCCCAGGCAACATCTGAACCATTGATACCTGTGTGTAATGATGTATATCCCTGACTCTCTGTTTCCTGGAAGTACACCATGACAACAGTTCTTCCTTCAAAGGTAGTGGGTAAAATGCTTATTTAGAACCTATCTTTGTTTCTGCCATAAAATACCAATAACAACAATGTGACTGTTTAACTAGGTATGGCAGCGATGGCTGGAGCCGGAGCCAGGCGGTTTGGTACAGAACACCTGTGAGTACTGTTTTAATCCCATAACACACTGTTCCCAAATCAGGAGCCAGACTTCTGCTAATCACAGGACACGCAGAAGGCTGAGTCAACAAATCCCTCCTCCTTAGAGATTAAGCTCTACTTTTGTTCTACTTGAAAACAAATTACCACAGTGCCAGAATAATCTGTAAGACCTTGAATGTGCTGGCTCTGGTGACACAAAGATGCCAGCTGGGGAAAGGAAGTCATTCAAGATGGATGGAGACTGTACCGTTCTTCCTGCTATTCCTTCAATGCACAGCAAACAGGGAGAAAGAGAAAGATGCTACGAAAGCCCTCCACACACACATTCTGCCCTCCTCTGGCTGAGAAATACCCGGAAGAGCCTCAGGCTGGTGTTAACCTATGTTTTGAAGGAGGAAGAGGATTCCTCACCCGTGGACTGCTTACACTCTGTATGTACCTGCGCTAAGTCTTATGCCAGAGCAATAACTACCTTATAGGAAAGGACCTAGTTTGCTGTTACGGTTTAACTGGGAAATCTCCTCCATAGGTTCATGAGTTTGAACACTTAAATCCCTAATTGGTGGTGTTGTTCTGGAAGGCTGCAGAGCATTTAGGAGGTGGAGTATTGTTGAAGGTCACTGGAGGGCAGGCCCTAAGGCTTGATAGCCTGCCCTGCTTCCTGTCTGATCTCTGCTTCCTGCTGTCACCTTGGAACTGCCCAGTGCCTTCCTCTCCATAATCAACATTATTACCCAAAACTGTGAGCCAAAGTAAACTCTCCTTCCTTCAGGTCGCTTCTTCTTGGGTATCTGGTCACACCAAGGCAGGCAACTAATTTTCCTTGGGTAAATAAGAGACCAAGCAGTTCTTCTTTTACTTTGTTTTAGGAACTCTTCAGTTCTCTGTAGGTTCCGAGTTCAGACCTCCATTCCCAACAACTCACCTAGGCCCAAACCTGTGGACAAACCCAAGCTGTGCCTGCAGCAGAGGTGTGCCAGACAGCATCCCTCTTCTCTATAGACACCACTTTTATCAGTCAGTTCATCCATCTCATTCTAAAAAGTACTAGGGGTGTTTAAATGGCTTGGGAAGATGAGACCATCCAAAGTCATAGCGTTTTGCACTATTTGGTTTCTAAAAGCACGCCCTAACCTTGCATTTGAGGACAAGTGGTCAAAGATAATCATCTCTGAGATCAAAAGGCTGAATGTCAAACAGAAGAGCCAGTTTGCTATTGTATTAGCTGTTCCACAAGCTACAGAAAGGTAAACACAAGGTAGACAAACAGAGTCCACATGGACTTCTGCATTGCTATTTATGACAGCATCACCACGGGGTGTTTATCAAACACTGTGAGCACCCGAACACTTATAATGTTCACTCCCACGCCCTTCATTCGTTACACAATAGACACTGGGAATTAGACTGATTTGGTGGCTGTGGTCTTGAGCACTGAGCTTTCCTGTTGATCTAAATAACCTAGCAGAATCACAGATATTCTCTGGTTCATGTTTCAGCTGCTCCTCGGTTCGGTACTTTGCCCAACAGGAGCCTCCGATCCAGGGGCACTTTCTTACTTCATCAGCTAGGTGCCACTACTCCTAAAAAGACCCCTCATGTGTTTCTAGCACACTGTCTCTCGTCAAAGATGTTTCCTAATTTCAAGTCTTTTCTGTAATCTCATGCTCTGATATTTGGGGGGGGGGATTTGATGTATTGGAGTATGTTTGGAAATTCACAAACCTAAGAGGGATGTGTGTGGTCTTTGACTATGCTCTGGAATTGGTGACTTAGATAAGGGTGTTTTTAAATTTGTTTTGTTTTTGTACTTAATTATGTGCATGGATGTGCATGTCTGTGTGTGGATATGTGCACATGTGTGCAGTTTTCTGAGGTGGCCAGAAGAGTGTGTTGGGTTCTTTGGAGCTGTAGTTACAGCGGGCTATGAACTGCCTGACATAGTTTCTGGAGCCAAGCTCAGGTCCTCGGCAAGAGTAGGAGATGCGCTTAATCATTGACCCACAGAGAGCAGGCGTTTTAAGTCATCATTCTGCTCTAATCACAAGACAGAAATCAAACGTTCCTGTTGTATACCATTTTAGAGAAAAGAATCTTCCCATTTATACAAAGATACCTTGAAAGAGGGAAGAAAAATAAACTCACCACATGTGAATCTAGGAAGCGCAGTCCCTAAACAAGCAAAGAAAACAAGCTGGCATGAAATGATTTAACAGCTCCCCAGGGAGGCTATCTACAGAATGGGAAGTGTTAATCAAGGAAAACAAGACAATGCTTTATTAAAAAGCAAGGAGGACTTCCAAACTAGACACGGAAAGTTCTTTTAACACACTTGCAGAGGCAAAGGGTCGGGTTCTGCCAAGTCTAGAGTAATATATGTTTAAATTATTTACATGCCAAACTGTGAACTCCTATAGCATGAAACTTAATGATTCTCATTTTCCTTCTGGCTGATTTTTTCTAGGCCTCCCCACATGGAATCTATGTACCCAAGTCAAGGAGAAAATGTCATGATCCTACTTAGGATTGTGAAGTAGTCAAAACTAGAAAACTGTTATTATGCCCCCTTTGAATAAATGAATTTTCAATCAAAGCTTTAAATATTAAATATAATACAAATCTCCCTTGAATACATTATCAATTCTTTCTCACATGCTCCTAAGTAATGCAATTCCATTAACAAATGTAAAATAATAATAGCCAATAATGGCATGCTCTTTGCCAGGAACTGTGCTAATATCTTATGTAATTTGCACAACTTCTCACTCAAGGGAGTTCCACGATCGTGACCATTTTGCAAATCAGTCAGATGAACTTTGTGTGCCACTGGTTTGGAACACATTTATCAGAGCGTTCTGAAGCATCTACGAATCTTCGCATACACATGAGTATGTGTGGGAAAACACAGAGCAGTACTGTTTGTGGTTCATTTTATGGGCTCTTCAATTGCATCACAGTGCATATATCAATGCTGAAATTGGCATGCCCCCCCCCCAAAAAAAAAAAACCAGTTCCCTCTCATTCTTTTTCATTGTTGCCTAGTGTGATGGAACTAGTGTTCTCCTACTGACAGGCAGAAAGGTCTTTATTCAAATTTTTTTACGGATATAAACGGCACTATTAATGGGCGTCTTGTGCAAGCTTCCTCGTGCATACATGCAGCTGCCCACTGCATACAAGCTGTAGAAGTGCGGGGTCACGTATGTTTATTTAAACTATGTATGTTCAAACTTCCATGCAGTTGTTTATCACTGGTATTCGAACACGTAGTTTCCTAAAATCGCCCAATGTCTGATTTCACCAAATTTCAAGTTTTTGCCTCTCTAATGGATGAAAAATGGGATTGCATTTTAATTTGCATTTTCCTAATTACAATAAGCAGTACTAGGTAACACCACCCAACCTGGTAGTTAAAATCACTGAGTGAAAGGAGGAGCACATAAAATGTATATATCCACTAAACGTATTATTTTACTTTCAGATACCAAGGTGGGCATTTCCTTTCCCATCTTTTGCCACAAGGGCATGGCTTCTTCTTTCTGTGAGGAAGGACCTCTGTATCCCCTTCATTGACCGTGTCCTCCATGCACAGCTGAGATTCCTGTTTGGTTTCTTAAGCGAAGTGAGAAAGTAAAGACCTTGTAAAAGAATCTGAACACTGAGTTCAATTAAACAGCGAGCTTTGAAGAACCCACCTTCATCAAGACTGTTCAAAGCATTCCATTTAAATTTCACTCTAACAGCTCTCTCTACCCTGGTGTTTCACTGGCTTGCATATTATTTAACTAAATTACATAATTACAATGACATTCAACCAGCACAAACCGGTTTGAGAACCAGCACACCTCTGGCTCTTGGAAACAAAATCAAATGAACAAAAAAGCACGAGTGTTTTTAGAGAGCAGCCCACCAGAGGCCTAGGCAGGCATGCCATGGGGGCAGTGTCCATCAGAGACACATAGAAAACTGTTGTCTCTAACAGTCCGGATGATGGAGAGCACCTTTTTGTAGACCTCTGACCCTATATGTTCTACTGTGAGCCACTTGGTCTATTCGTTTATCTATTTTTCTCAGAGATTGCCCTTTTCTTGTTCATTTAGAGGTGTATTTTATGTGTCCCAGACATGGGTCCTCGCACCATTTATCGACCACAAATGTTTTCTCACAGGCCTGCTCTTATCTGTTACCTCCGTCTTGCAGCTATTTTCTTTTACAAAAGTCTTTGACTCTGGTTTCAGGAAACAAGGTTCTCTCTGTACAGCTTTTGTTATCCATGCCACCATTAACAAAGTCTCCCTTTGCCAACCTTATATAGCTTTCCCTGTATCTTCTCCTAATACCTGAATGATTTCCAGACACATTCCAGATAAAGAATTCCAGAAGTTTAAGGCCAAGCATTTCAAGCTAGAAATGGAGAATCTGGAATTCATGTTGACATTTGTGGGTAAATAATCTTTTTGATGGTTAAAAAAGAAAGCAAATCAATCTGCTAGTTCACCTTAAGAAGGTAGTGAGAAGCAAAGTGAAATATGCAGATGTAAAGCAATGGCGGAAATCGGAATTAATGTCTGCCTGAATTTAGAGTTCATCTATGATGGGCGTGAACGCAACTCATTGGCCATGGAAACTGTGACCAAAAAATGCTCAAATGACCTGATAGTATAAGCATTTATTGAGCAACTACTGGGCAACATATAATGCTAAGACTAGACACTGACCTAGAAGCATATAGCATACTAAGAGATAACTGGAAATCACTTCTACCTTTGGAAAGCAGCTTGCTCATTTCAGAATCAAAGACATCTATCTCCTCCCCATTCTCACACAAATGTTTGCACACTGGACAACTGCCAATGGCAGTACAAATCCTTATCATCTGGCCAAATATAGGAGTGGGGGTTGTCATGGGTCACACAAATCAGCCAGAATGAGCACAAATGTCTCTTTTCCGGAGTCTGTTTGGCCTGCACAGGACACTAGTGCTAACTCGGATCACAGGACTGACCAGGACTGGCCAAGGCCAGGCTGTCCAGGCCAGCTGCTAACATCAGTGCTCAGATCTATAGATCGAATCCAGACTGTATTGAGCAAGGGGAACTCTGCTGTTCAGTAAACACGAAGCACGATTTCTCACCTACCCAGGTCTTTGCTTTATCTTCTCATAGTAAAACTGGCAATGAACAAACTCCATGTAAAAAGTGTGATAACACCAACTTCTACTTTCTGGCCATCACCCCCTGTCCATGGATTTAAGAACTGCTGTTAGAAAGCTAAATGCCATTAATGAAATAATTCATTATCTAAGCTCTTCTCAACAACCCCCCAACCCCCAATTTGTGGTGCTGCTGATGGAAGCTGGAGGACTCTGCCTGTCCCAGGCAAGTGTCCTTCCACTGAGCAGTCCTTTATTTCCGCTACTTAAAACATAGGATAGTCACCTGCTGACATTTAACTATTTAGGACTGTTGGTCACGTGCTTAGAAGAGACTGAAGGAAACAAACCCACAGCCTCTAACAGCCACTAGAGTCTGACGAAAAATGACAGCCGCGAGTAGCGGCTGATACTGTGTCAATCCCTGAGCAGATGTCACCGAGGAATGAAATACGTATTAGAAAAATACATGTCAGTGGAGCAAAACTACTTTATGGCACACCAAATTCTAAG
The DNA here is from genome assembly GCF_907164565.1 of Psammomys obesus. Lineage (NCBI taxonomy): Eukaryota > Metazoa > Chordata > Mammalia > Rodentia > Muridae > Psammomys > Psammomys obesus. The sequence continues at coordinate 17,607,124 of NW_026596057.1, read as the reverse complement.
AAGAGCAATATGGACAAAAACCATCTCATGCCAACGCAGCTGAATAAAGGCACATTCTTAACTATTTTAATCTCATGAAAAATCAACTAATATGATAACTGCCTAAATATTCTATAGAGGCGGGTTGCTGGGGAAAGATGTGTATAGTGATTCATAACAGAGCAGGGAGCTCCCTACCTTCCTATCACTACAATTCTCATATTAACTCAAGTGTGTGATACCTTTAACAGCAGGAATGTGAAGAACGGGCCTATTCTATGTGAAGATGGAGACCTATTTTAGAAGAATGCGCTTTCCCTTTGAAAGGCAGCTTCCTCCTTACAAGTGTCGAATAATGAAACTCCACTATTCGTCCTGACCTGAATATGTGTGAGGAGGCAGAGGGCAGACGGTCCAACCCCAGTACATCTCAGTCCTACATTTTTTTCCTCTCCCTTCAGCTTCACTCTTAGAAGCATTAATAATTTTGCTGTGCTCTCCCTGGAGCATTTCTTATCAGGATTAAAAAGGGACCTATTCCGAGACAAACAGGATACAGAGTAATGGTGTCGCTTCCAGGCAAGCTAAGAATAGCTCCAGCGTTTTCAAGAAATCTTGCGCCAGGGTGTAAGCCTCAAGTCAATATGGGAAACAGGGTTTCTTATACTGGTCACCACAAATCACTGTTAAAGGAGAGCATCAGTTCTTACCAGGTTTTCTTGGTTCCTGGCTGCTATTTTCTGCTCCTCTTCTGCCCCGTTTTTCATGTATTTGACCTCTTCCACGGGTTTGATCCTATACTCATCTGAATGACAAAAGAACAGAAGGAGTTTTACCACAATGGCAGAGAAGTGCCAGCAAAGCCAAAGCCATACATCAGACTCTTTCCCTTGTAGCCTTTACTTGGGTCTTATCCGGAACAATCTGGAAGATGCGTGCACAGGCATCTTGAGTCCCTTTTAGTAAGTCCCGTGTCTGCTGGAGGGCCCAGTTCTCCAGTTCAGAGAAACCCCGTGTGCCCAGACCTTACATTGTGAGCAGACACTGAAGAAGAAGCAGGCTCTTCCAACTCCGAAAGCCGCTGGAATCCAGACACATTGGGAAACACCACACATGTGGAGAATGGCCTCATTTATGCCCAGGAGATTCTGTCCAGAACGCCTGTGTAACAGCGGTTTTCAGCTGGACGGTCACACCTTCACTTTTTTCTCTTTTTGAAAAATATAGTACTATTTATGACTACAGAGTTGTACCAATACATAAAAATCAGTTGGAAAGTGATTTTTTTTCTTTTTAGTGCTCTTCCATTAAATTCAAGCAGTCTACAGTTACTGCACATCGATACCTTAAAATCTCGATAAAGTTGCATGCACAGAGCCAAAATATCAACTCATTCTAAGTGGGCTGGTAAGGCCCCAAGGCTGGGTAGTGCAGAAGGTTGTAGATAAAACTGTGACTTGTGTGACAGCCAAGAGAAGAGAACACAGATCTCAATGTCAGCATCCACCATGGGACAAAACTGGGAAAGCCAGAACATCCTTCTCTAGATCTGGCGATGGCACAGGATGACATCTTCACCAGATTCCTGTCAACAGGAAACGACTTGGGTACATTAAGTTAAAAAAACAAGTATGATTTTGACTCATCTTTGGTCCAACTTGTGGGCGGGGGGGGGGGAGGTGGAGAAAAATCTCAGAAGTTATGGAATTAGAAATTTTCATTGGCAAACTGCCTTGCAAACTGTATGGAGTCACCTCCAAGAAAGAGGGCTGTCTATCACTGAGAAAGTTTGTATTTCAAGCTAAGAAGCTGCAACATGTTTTCCTATGGCCGATGACTGAGAACAATGACTATATTCCTTATCAGTGCCTTGTGCTAGTATTTGTAGCACAACCTTCTAATGTAGCTGCAGCTTCCCCATCTGACCTCTTAACACAGGATTTCCGAAATCGAGCTATAGGAACGTCCAAAAAACCGTGCTTTGTCAAGTGTTTCTCTCCCACTTCTGAAACTAATGTATTTGCATATATGTGTATAAAAAAGACCCAATGTTTGTGACTAATCCATCTGTGGTTTTCTTCTAGGTGGCAATTCAAGGTAGATGTTGATTCTATTCATACTTTATTTCTATTGTATGTTTGTGCATGAATTCGGTATGCACATGTTTTGCATTTACATGCATGCATGCAGAAGCCAGAGGTCAATGTCCTGGTGTCTTCCTGTATCACTCTTTTTTTTTTTTTTTTTTAAAAAAAAAAACAAAACAGGGTCATTTGCAGAAAATGGGCTTAATGATTCAGTTATACTACCTGACCAGCAAGTCCTTGGGAAATTCCTATTTCTGCTTTCCCAGCAGTGGGATTTCAGGGGTACACCTTCTCACCTGGATTCCTACATCTGTGAGGAGGATCTGAACTCAGGTCCTAATGCTTGTGTGGCAAGCACTTTACCTATTGAGCCATCTCCCCAGCCCACTTCTCCTTCTTCCTTATGAAATTGGAGAGACTTACATACAGTTACGGCAATGGAATTCCCTTCAGGAATTCCAAGTCTAAAACTGTCGAGTTAACAGATAAATTTGAATCTATAAGTACAAAGTAAAAGCATTTCACAAGCCCGATATGATGACCCATATGTACAGTCCCAGTACACGGGAGACTGAGAGGGGAAGATTTTGATTTTGAGGCCAGCCTAAGCTACATAGTGAGTTTGAGGCCAGTCTGGGCTACACAGCAAACACTATCTCAAAATTTAAAAAAACAAAAAGGAAAAAAAAAAAAAACCCACAAGAGAATCTCATACTCTGATTTGCCATTCAGATGAAAAAGGAAGTTAATACCAATACACTTAATTAAAGGTTTGTTTACTCATAAGTTGTAGAACCATTTCTAATTTAAACAGGACAGATATAATTATGTCCCTGGTATAATCACACAGAGGTTAAAATGAAGGTGAAAGCATAAAAATTAAAAAGAAAACAAAAAACAAAAAACAGTGAGCATCCCAACTTTGGTTTGAGGCATTAGCAGTTACAAATCATGGCACAATGACATAATTGCTATGGTTTATCTGAACCAATGCACGCTTAGATGAGCCTTCAATTATTAAATATAACAGATTTCACAAGCTGGTAGGCCCCACACCGTCCCACAGGCCCACAGGCCTCATGTAATAGGGCAGAGAAGATCACACATCACTATAGGGCACAAGCAGAGAATTCTGAAAGAGCAGACAGTCTCTGCACCCTACACAGCTCAGGTGTCCCCCAAAAAGGGTCACCCTTCTACCCCTGCCCACTAGCTCCTCCCATCTGGCCTGCCACACTCAAGTAGAACCACATTCTGCGCAGTGTGGGAATCACTCTTTATTTCCTCAGCCCTCTAGGGATCACAACTGAATAGAAAGTAACAGACAAACTATTAATATTTTTCTCCAATGAAATGGAAAAGCTCCTGGTGACATAACTTTCAAAAGAGCATTAGTGCAAACATGGGCCTTTTTCTTTTCTTTTCATCAAGACAGAACTCTGACCAATTTAGACTGCAAATAGGTGACAGAGTCATTAACAGTCCGGCTGGCTCGCCAGGGCATTGTCAGGACAATACAATGTGACTGAGTAACAAAGAGCAAGAAAACAAACATCTAAGACTACAAGCTTGGCCTAGCATCACTACTTAACACGCAATGCAAAATCCATCCTGGCATAAGACAGGAAGTCAGCGGACCCTCCAAGAAGCCACTACTGAAATCCAGATTTCCTTTTGTTAAAGACATAGGGGAGTTAATTTTTTTTGTTTTTAACCTCAGCTTCCTTTTATCATAAGCCCACATTGGAAGACAACACCAAGGCAGAGCCCCATGTAGGGCGGCAGAACCATGCGGCCACTCGATGAAGAGCAGAAGCTGGGTTGTCTTCCTCCCTCACACCCGATTGCTTTCCCTTCTTCCTGTTGATCACGTCAGGTGGCTTTTTAGAATGCAAGTCAGGAGCACAGGCCAGCTGTTCACCCCCTAAACAGTTTCAGGCTTCCAGTCAAAATAGATCTGTGGTGGGATTTTTAGCATCTCATTGAAGATAATGGCAGAAGGGGGTGGGGGTTGTAAGGGTAGCAGCCATTGATGAGAAGGAGAAAAAGAAAAAAAGGGTGTCAAGGTAGGTGCAGACTTTCAGCATCTTGGAAAACAATGGTGAGAGCCCTTCTTAGCTGGAGTACACTTCCCAGAGGGCTTCTGGCTTTCCTCCTCCTCCTATCATGCCTGTGAAAACTCTGACTTTTAATAACCCTGGAATTAGAAAAGCACTTATCTCCTTCTAATTGATTACAGTCAGGGTGGGTTTTGTTTGTTTGGTTTTGGTTTTTTGCTTTGTTTTGAGATGTTTAATTTGCTTTCATTATATGTGTATGTGTGTTTTGTCTGCATGCATGTCTGTGCACCACATTAATGCACAGAAGATGGCATCAGATCCACTGAGACTGGAGTTACAGAGAATTGGGAGCCACCATGTGGGTGCTGGGAATGAACTTGGATCCTCTGGAAGAGCAGCCAGTGTTCTTAACTGCTGAGCCACCTCTCCAGCCCTGAAGCCGGGTTCTTAAAATTATTATTACCATCTGTAAGCCCTGGGAGACAGCAGTGAGTGCTTGAGGGATGGCACAGAATCTAAGAAGGGCCAATCCAGAGCTGGAGAGGCGGAGCAAGGTCACAACAAACACGACTGCTCTAGCCAGACTCCAGTGCTCCTTGTCAATCTTTAGTCACTGTCAACCATTTGGAAGTGTGAGTTTGGAAGCACAAAGATGTGCATGGGAGTCAAACTACTAACCTTTTCTAACAAGGACGACTGAAAGTAAACAGCAATAACACATACCACACATTCTCTCACACAACACACACACACACACACACAATACACACACCTGCAACACATACAAAAATACAAAGATACACTCCCTTCAAAACTCAAAAATGCAACATACTCTTACACACAAGCACACACATATTTATATACACACTCAACACACACACACACTCGTATGCACGCACGCACGCACGCTTGAATGGTCCGCACGTAAAAGCTCATGTCTGCACAGAAAATACTGAAGAGATGGTTTTCTTTTCAGCTTCCCCCCTGGAAGCCCCTTGAACTTAACAGAGCTGACCCAGGTCACAAGGAGTACAGAAACCCTCACGGTAGGTCTTGGGAGGAGAACGTCTTGCAGTGTTGGGGGAGAAATGAGACATTTCCTCTCCTGATCCTGGGCAGAAGGCTGGAGCTGAGCCAGCAATATAAGCAGGCAAAAAGCACGTTTGCTGTTAAACAGCCTCCTCTCCAAACGCCTGCCTTAGCTCTGCCACCTGCAAGTGTTTCCCGCCCTAGCCCTCTGCTGCAGCATCCCCGAGGTGTGTCTCGGGGCCTTTTCTCAAACTTTCTTTTCTGCCCAGTGGAGGGGTTATTTTCAGGATCTTTGGTTGGTGCACTCAAAAGTGTACACACAACATAAAGGGAGAAACTGAGTCTGGAGGCGTGCTAAGATGGGAGTGGCGAAGGCCACGTACACAGCCTCTGTCTTCTTGGGGCTCTGCTGAGCCTCTCTGAGCCCTGGGTTACTGCTTTGGGTCACATTTGGAAATTTTTCATCAGATATACTACACAAACTCAGTTCCTTCTTTTCTGGCTCCTCCTCGTCACCTCCCATTCCCTCTTCCCTTCATATGGGAACCCAGGCATTTTAACTTTTATACATAACTCTTGTATCCTTCATGTTTTGCAGCTTATCTCTCTTATCATCCTCTTCTCTAAAATAGAGTATTATGTCCACCCCTCCCCCTTTGTAGCAATAGCTCAGTGTGTGACATTTGTTGGGACTGAAGTTTAACTGTAGAGGTATTAAAATGCACAAAATAGTAGAAGTTTTAAAAATGTCGGCATATCTAAGTTCATTTTCAACCATTCCTCATCTGGAAAACTCCTATCAATATATACTATGTGCTGGGTTCTGTGAGAAGCTATGTAGCAGGTGGGGGAGGGGATGTAGAAGGTGCCCAGGGACAATAGCTGTCTTGGAGGAGGTACAACTTCTCTGAGAGCATGTCTCCTGTAAGGGCGTGTCCCTCAGCACTCGAAGTTTGAGCGCATCTCACTGCCAAGGTTCACCAGATGGACTCTAAATTTGGAACAGCGTTCTGCATGAAACAGACTCCACTGGAGAACTCCACGATCTGCCATCAGGTCCCTGAGCCATGCAGTCCCTCACTATAACTTCCGTACCTGCCCTTGTGTAACATGATCGCATCAGCTTCGAAGTGATGATTTTTACCGAATAATTTCTAGTTATACATGCCCTGCTCCTAATGAAGATCTCTCACATAAGGCTTCTTTAAAAAATTTATTATTTTGAGGTCTTTGATCCACTTGGACTTCAGTTTTGTGCAGGGTGATAAGTATGGATCTATTTTCATTTTTCTACATGTAGACATCCAGTTGGACCAGCACCATTTGTTGAAGATGCTATCTTTTTTCCATTGTATGGTTTTGGCATCTTTGTCAAAAATCAGGTGTCCGTAAGTGTGTGAGTTTATTTCTGGGTCTTCTGTTCGATTCCATTGATCCACCATTCTGTTTCTATGCCAGTACCATGCAGTTTTTATAACTGTTGCTCTATAGTACAGCTTGAGATCAGGGATGGAGATACCTCCAGAAGATCTTTTATTGTAGAGGATTGTTTTAGCAATTCTCGGTTTCTTGTTATTCCATACGAAGTTGAGAATTTTTCTTTCCAGGTCTGTAAAGAATTGTGTTGGCAGTTTGATGGGAATTGCATTAAATCTGTAGATTGCTTTTGGTAAGATGGCCATTTTTACTATGTTAATCCTGCCAAGCCATGAGCATGGGAGATCTTTCCATCTTCTCATATCTTCCTCTAATTCTTTCTTCAGAGACTTGAATTTTTTTTCATACAAGTCTTTGACTTCCTTGGTTAGGGTTACACCAAGGTACTTTATGTCATTTGTGGCTATTGTGAATGGTGTTGTTTCTCTAATTTCTTTTTCAGCCCTTTTGTCTTTTGTATACAGGAGTGCTACTGATTTTTTTGAGTTAATTTTGTGTCTGGCGACTTTGAAGTCCAAGTGGATCAAAGACCTCAACATAAAATCAGACACATTAAATCGGCTAGAAAAAAAAGTGGGGAATACCCTAGAACTCATTGGTACAGGAGAAAACTTCCTGAACAGAACACCAACAGCACAGGCTCTAAGAGCAACAATCAATAAATGGGACCTCATGAAATTGAAAAGCTTCTGTAAAGCAAAGGACACCGTCATCAAAACAAAACGACTGCCTACAGATTGGGAAAGAATCATCACCAACCCTTTATCTGACAGAGGACTCATATCCAATATATATAAAGAACTAAACAAGCTGAAAAGCAATAAACCAAGTAATCCACTTAAAAAATGGGGAACAGAGCTAAAGAGAGAATTCTCTGTAGAGGAATATCGAATGGCAGAGAAGCACTTAAAGAAATGCTCAACCTCATTAGCCATTAGGGAAATGCAAATCAAAACAACACTGAGATTTCACCTTACACCCATCAGAATGGCCAAGATGAAAAACTCAAGGGACAACACATGCTGGAGAGGTTGTGGAGAAAGGGGAACCCTTCTCCACTGCTGGTGGGAATGTAAACTGGTACAACCACTCTGGAAATCAATCTGGCGCTTTCTCAGACAACTAGGAATAGCGCTTCCTCAAGATCCAGCCATACCACTCCTAGGCATATACCCAAAAGAGGCACAAGTACACAAAAAGGACATTTGCTCAACCATGTTTGTAGCAGCTTTATTTGTAATAGCCAGAAGCTGGAAACAACCCAGATGCCCCTCAACTGAAGAATGGATGCAGAAACTGTGGTACATCTATACAATGGAGTATTACTCAGCAATGAAAAATAAGGAAATCATGAAATTTGCAGGTAAATGGTGGGACCTGGAAAGGATCATCCTGAGTGAGTTGTTCCAGAAGCAAAAAGACACGCATGGTATATACTCACTCATATAAACATACAATATAGAATAAACCCACTAAAATCTAAACAAACTAAGCAAAAGGGAGGACCCTAACTAAAATGTTCAATCCCCATCCTGAAAGGCAAAGAGGATGGACATCAGAAGAAAAAGAAAATATGAAACAACCTCGAACCTGCTACAGAGGGCCTCTGAAAGCCAGAAGAAAACAGGAAACAACCTTGAAACCTGCCACAGAGGGCCTCTGAAAGCTTCTGCAGTATAGACCGTCAAAGCAGATGCTGAGCCTGATGGCCAACTGATGGGCAGAGTGAATGGAATTCTATGTAAGAAGTGGGAAATAGTAAGAGCTGGAGGGGACGGGAACTCCACAAGGAGAGCAACAGAACAAGATAATTTGAACACAGGGAACTTCCCAGAGACCCATACTCCAACCAAGGACTATTCGTGGAGATGACCTGGAACCCCTGCACAGGTGTAGCCCATGGCAGTTCAGTGTCCAAGTGGGTTACATAGTAATGGGAAGAGGGACTGCCTCTGACATAATCTGATTGGCCTGCTCGTTGATCACTTCCCCCTGAGGGGGGAGCAGCCTTATCAGGCCACAGTAGAGGACAATGCAGCCACTTTTGATGAGAACTGATAGACTAAGATCAGAAAGAAGAGGAGAACCTCCCCTATCAGTGGACTTGGGGAGTGGCATGCATGCAGAAAGGGGAGGGAGGGTGGGATCGGGAGGGGAGGAGGGAGGGGCTTATGGGGGGATACAAAATGAATAAAGTGTAATTAATAAATTATTATTATTATTATTATTATTATTATTATTATTATTTATTCACTTTGTATCCTGGCTGAGGCCCCCTCCCTCATCTCCTCCTGGTCCAACCCTTCTTCCCCTCCCCTCATGTCTCTCCCCTGAGGACTTCCACTGATAGGGAAAGTTCTCCTCTACTATCTCACACCAGCCTATCAGGTCTCAGCAGGACTGTCTGGATCCTCTCTCTGTGGATTAGTAAGACCACCTTTCCATGGGGAGCTTATCAAAGAGCAGGCCACCAAGTTCATGCCTGTGACTGTCTCTGGTTTACTAGGAAAACCTCCATAAAGCTACTTTCAACACATTCATAGAAAGTTTCAGAATTTATATCAAATCCTGATAAATAAAAACCACTTTCAAAATGAAAAGCATTCATGACCTAACGATCCCAGTTGTTCAAAAAGAACAAGGAGATTTGTCTTGGGGCGTAAACTTTGTGGGGACTGAACACAAGTAGTATCTAGCCCTTGGAAGTCTACTAGAGAAAGTACAGAGGTTGCTCACATGTATATACATCTCTGCTTAAGATACCACATAATTTAAGCATACAAATGTCACTAAGCTACAAGTTCCTTGTGCCTTTTGTGTTTTTATTCAATAATGAAACTTAATGCTTGTTTATATTTAAACAGAAGATTGCTAAATTAAAATTTCTTGTAGTTAAAATTTCTTGTAGTGGCACTAATGGTCCTATTTCACAGAACACTGACTGGGTTGTTGTATGGCAGAGTTTCAGAACTGGGTCTGCAACAGAATTTACATAATGTATTGTATACGTTTCATATAAAATCTAAAAATATATAAAACACTTACATACTTTTTTAGGTAAACCAGAGAGCAATGACAGACAAACATGTAAAGAGTGTCATATATGTCCTTTCTGTGTAAGGTTGTTAGCCCCACCACTCCTAGGAGGGCCAGAAGGACATTCAGCTGTTTCATTTGTAGTCACTTCCTCCACTGACCACACCCATAAATTCATAGGATGGCTGATTAGTAGAAGAGTTTATGCTCATCCAATGAGAACAGGAGTTCTCTGTAGTTGATGGCCCTACAGACTGTGTAGAACATCATGAATATAGTGAAATGGAATGCTGCAAACATGTCTTCAGTCAATAAACACTACCAACCTCTAAATCTGACTGAGTTTGTCACTATTAGGTAAAATATTTGAAATGTGTTACAGAGTAGACCTATAATGAGAATTTTGGTCTCTTTGAAAACCCAGGTATGTATGTGAATATGTTTTTGTTTTAATCCCAGGTGTAGGATGTCTATATGGCTGCCAGATTGTCCATGGCTGCTGACTATGATTTGCCTCATGCATTAGTAGGGGCGTGCTTTTTGCCAGCTGCAGATGGTTTATGTTTGAAATTCTGGAGATTCTTGAGAGGGTATAAATGCAAAAACCCAGAGAGGGGTTGGGGGTGCTCTGAAGAAGAAGAAGAAGAAGAGGCTGGTGTTCCCCTTGCTGTTGGTGGTGGTTGCTGTTGTTGCAGTTTGTCAAGTAGTCATGAGCAAAGAGAAAAGGAGAAGAAATTGAATGGTCTGTCTTCGAAGATCAAACTTGCCCCAAAGAACCCAAGGGCCCTAATCAGTAGGAAGTAGTCCAAAGAGATCTACGTTCCCTTTCCCCTCTAACCTTCTTCCTTGACTTCCTACTGTTGGGGGTTGGAAGGGACTTTGGTAGAGAAGGGTGTAAGATATAAGAACTAAATAAAGTAGCAAAACCAAATACACCAACATAGACCATACATACCTACCAACTCCTAAACTATGGGCAGCATCTGAGGTCTCCCTGGCTCTGCTATAATGAGCCTACCTGATGTCCCCATCACTGAATTTGCCACATATGGACTCCTGGCTTTATCTTTTATGTTTCTATAAAAGTTCAAGCAACCGCTGCCCCAGAGGAAGTTGATCCTTGTGCCACAGCCATGGTCACTCATGTTTGCTTTAGAATAATCCCTTAGTCTTTCTGGAGCAGGCATTGTATTGAGTCAATACCAGAAAACTCCTTCACCCTTTGTCTCGGGCAAAAGTTGTGTGTGTGTGTGTATGTACATCTGTGAAGAACCAAAATCTAATGACTACATCTATCTGACTGAATTTCTTTCACTTGTCCTGACTTAAGTGAATCTTTCCTCAATCTTTCCCCTGGCTGAGGAGAGATTCTCAGATAATCATGACAAAATGCACAGAAATGTTTGTCTTATTTGTCTAGATGTTAGGCACCTGGCATCCTGGGACTCAAGAAGAAGGCTGCCTTGCCTAGGGCAGATTGAATAGTGAGATTTGTGGTACAGACTGGGAGGGCTACTGAGGTTAGACAGGGAACCAGGTTAGTCTGCATGACACCTGAGTTGTAGGGCTAAAGAGGAGAAAAGATGTAAGGAGAATTGGGAAGCCTCTGTAGGCTGGTCTAGAAGGAAGTTGCAGGGCATTCAAGAAAAGACTGTTTTGAGGTAGTTCAAAAGAAAAATGACAGGAACAGACAATGCCAGAAATTCGTCAAGGAATAGGTAGGTTTCAATGTGCTGTTCATGAATTAGATGGCTTTTCAGGTTTTAGAAGTCATTCAGTAAAAGTTTAAATAGCTTTTCAATGACATCAATGTTTCTTTTAATATGTCTCTGGCCTCCAGGAGCCTGACTTTACCTAGGTTATAGAACTATTAAAAAGACTTCAGCAGCAGCAAAATCATTATTAGAAAGAATGGGAAGAAAATGGATAGAGTCATTTTCAGTGAAGTAATTCCCTGATGCAAGCAGCGTGATTGGACTTTTAAAATGGAAAAACACATCTGAGCTACACTTCATGGTACAATAATATAATTTCTTTACTTCTGAAAAATATTCCCTGCTTCCCTCATCCATAAATTTTGGAAGCGAGTGATGAAAATGCTGGGAGGAGGAGAGAGGCCTGCTGCCTCTGCTCTCCTTTCCTTTCCTTTGACAAGTTTGCTCTTTCCACAAGGACTGCATCCTCAACAAACACAAGAGCATCACCAGTTGTCCATAAGTCTCTTTCAGAATGCTCTGTGGGTGGGCCTGGCTTTGTCTTACTAAACCCCATTTTAATCATCCCAGTCTTCTGCTCCCTTCTCTACCCTTTCCACTTGGGCATTTCACTATTTCGACTACGGGATCTTCCAAGATTCATCTTCTGTTGACTGCTCCACACAATCTGCAGAGGTCAAGCCAACCAGCATTGATCACCTTCACACAAATGTCACTGTGTTTGACAAGAGGCTTGCTTACACATCTACTGCGTCTTGTCATAGGGCACTTTCCCCTGCTGTTGGGTTCTGTGGTACATGGAATACTCCACAGATTCCTGATGCCGTGAGGGTAGACATGGTGGGGATAGAGGGAGGGCACATGAGAGAGCACCCTGCAGGTTCTCAATGGGAAGTTATCTGTGGGCTTGGTTAGCCTCCACAGAAAGCTCTCCTGTAGCATAAGATGTTGCTGCTATCTGGGAAGAATGCATCTGCAGTGGAGAGGGTTTGGGTGTTAAAAGGCAGTTTTCTAGGTCCAGCCATCTCAGGAACAAGTTCCATCTTGTCGGCAGGGTCACAACACTGAGTTCACATTCCCAAGCCCCGGAACCCGACTCCTATCCTGCTTCTTCAGGTGTTTCATGTTTGTCTGTTAATCGGTAAAGGATGTAAAGAAGGAAGTTGCCCTTATCCATTATGTAAAACTAAGACACACAGGTTGTAAATGGGTTGCCTGTCTTGACTTCAAGTTTTCCCACTCCTTTGTTTTCTTATCATTCTAAAACTCCTGGCCAAAGTCCAAGAAAGGACATGACTGCAAAGAGCTGAGTCGAGGGTCCTGAAACCAGGTGACCTGGAAGGGTCCAGTCACCCCTGTTTACTTCCTTGTTCAACCCCTTTTGTCAAAATATGATTGGCCAATGGAACATCCCACCCTGCTCCCCTTCAGTTTGTGTTCCCATCCTTTAAAAATGTTCAATCTCCTTTCAGGTTCAAGGTTCAGATCCCGAACTGGCCGCCTTCCTGCACTTAGAAAATAAAGCTTGCATTTTAGGTGTCTGTCTCTGAAGTGAGTTTTCTCAGCTTCCACCCTGAACCCAAAGGAGAGCAAAGCTGATGGCAGATAAAAAGTAAATAAACAGGAGCTCAGAAGGCAAGGGACAAGAAAGAGTAGAAGAATTAGAGGGACAAGAAAGAGTAGAAGAATTAGAGGGACAAGAAAGAGTAGAAGAATTAGAGACTGTCACAGAAGGGCAGAAATGATTGTTATAGGAAAGGAAGTGAGACCAGCAGCATGCCTCTTTGGAAGCGCCAGCCCTCAATCAAGGAATACACTCCAATCAAACATTGCACGTCTAAAAATCTCCCCTCATGCTTAGGTTGAGTGCAAGTAAGCATAACCAGGTTCTGTGAGTTCTAGAGACCAGCAGTGACTCTCTACCTTGTGCCTGTCCACAGTTGAGTGTAGGACAGACACATAAGAAAGCCTGTCACCATCACCTCTAATTCTGCTCTTCACCTCTTGGCCAGACTCAATGTAAAAACTAGGCGGGAACACTAACATATGAGAGTTCTGACCACAACAACCTCTCAGCCCAGCTTGATACACTTCCTAAATGCTCAAGTTTCTTGGTCCTCCCACACTGTGAAGTTTCAGAGGATGGTATTGCTTAAGGTCACCTCCTACTCCCAGCCCCAAGGAGGAAGCCATGGATAAGAGGGCTGTGATGAGCCCCATGCTTAATCATTCTCCTGAACCTCAAACCCGGCCTTGGGTTCCCCATCTCCATTGACAACTGTAGTTCACACCCCATCACCACGCACTACAACAATGGGATAGAGCTCTTAACTGTTCATCTGCTCTCGATTTCCCCAGACTTTTTTTTTGAGACTCCCTTCACATCCTTGGCTGGTCAGAACTCACTATATAGACTGGGCTAGCCTCAAACTCGTAGAGAGACACCAGCCTCTGCATCCCAAGAGCAGATATTAAAGGCGTGCCACATTCTGCCTCATCTCACCTTCTACAGTCGATTCCCTCCACGCCAGCCAGGACAATGAATTTTTAAAGAGTTCCTTATAGGCTTGTAAACATTTACAGGGCATTTTTCCTGTACATGTGCATTGTGCCATGATCCAATCAGTGTTACTACTCCACTTTAAACACCATTTCTTTGTGGTGAAAACATTCAACCATCCCCCTTTCTAATGTTGTTTGTTGAGAACAAACAATGTTTCTAATGTTGTTTGTGCATCAGAAGATCAGATTTTCTTCTGTCTGATTGTGATGCTGCACCCATTGATTGACCCATTCCTTCCCGCCCCAGGGAATTTTTTTGAGTTTAAAACCAAAGTCAGGCTTCATCCACTGGGGACCCTCTCCTGTATCTTTGCCTCAGCTACTGGGCCCCATCCTTGTCTGAACATATACATCTGTCTTCCCAGCTACTGGGAAAACTCAATATTGCTATTGGCTCATCATGTCTTGTGCAGGCAAAACAGGCAGCCATTGTCTAACAACATCGTTTCTCTGCAAGCAAAAAGGCAGGCTTTGTTTTAATAATATTTGCACAATCAGTATTTCTCAAATGGGTAGTTCTGATTGTGAGAGTTCCATTACATACTCTTTTCTTTCTTAAACCTTGGCAATCTAACAGCTCTACCAGGGAAACTTGGTAAGGCATAAGCAGGAAAGCCCTTTTCTCAAGTACGAACTCTGCCAAGTAAAGACGTTTCTTGAGTGAAAGGGGGTAATCAGAACTAAAAGGTTAATGGAAAAATACTGCCACGCAGATGACACAATAAATGCAAAGGCTTTTGGTATATTAAAACTAAACTCTCATATTCATATATAATTTGACAATTTCTTCTGTGGTTGCATACCAAGATCAGCAGTGACATTTACATAGTAAAGCATGGATATCCATGGGTGGAAGAGAATTCAAATGCAATTTAGTTTGTTTTGAATGTGGTTTTCAAAATGGAAATACAATGTGGTCTGGATGGAGATTTGGACCTGTGTGGCTTTACTTGCAGCTTGGGAGAATTGTTCAGTCTGGAGGACATGCTATTTTATAGTTTCCAGATAATGCTATTTCTACTTTGCCCTTAATCTTTTACTTTCATTTCTTTTTTATCATTTATTTTATACTGGACCTGTATGTGCACCATCTGAGTACAGTGCCTGAGGAGGTTAGAGGAAGGGCACAAGACCCACTGGAACTGGAGTCTCAAGCTATTGTGAGTCACTTAACGTGGGTGCTGGGAATGGAGATCCTACACAAGGGCAGTAAGTACTCTTAACTACTGAGTTTTCTCTCCAGTCCCACTGTTTTCTTAATGGCCATATGCATATGCTTGTGAAAACATTTTAAATGAAAAATTTAATATTCATATACACTATAACTTCAAATATGGGTTATGAGTAAAAGTGGACTACAAAAACTTAGGTTTGTTCCTCCCCACTTATGACCCTTTTTATTATATATAAACATTGATTATGAAAAACCTTAAGAACTCACAAAGATAATTTCTATTCATGCTTAAACAGTAATTGTTAGTTATATGTTAGCAGAACATTTACATACGTACTATTATTGTGACATTAATTATCTGGTGCACACAGTTTTCATTGGGTCCAAGGAGTTCAAGAGCCAGGCAGTGCCAAACATGCCGATGTGTCTCTAGTACTCGGTCTCCACACACAGGTACCTTTGGCCTTCCTTGCGATCAAGCTGCTCAGAGTCTGGCAGCCGAAGCTGGCTCAGGAAGAGGTTACAATGAGAGGGCATGTCTTCAGAGCCCTGATGTTAATGTCACCTGAAGACATGCAGTACGTCACCACTAGGAATAGGAGTCAGAGTAACATAGCTATGTACCCCTGCCCAGACGGCAGACCAGGCACAAAAAGCCTCGCTTACACAGTGCTTGTTAAATCAGTGTCTGATAAATCCGAACTCTTGATAAAGCAAGAGACGGGTGAGCCAAAGATTTGTTCTTCCACTGAATCAGAAGCTTCTAGAATAAAGGCACTGTTTCTGGAAGTTTCTCCAGTCCCTCCTCATGTTTAGCAGCCTAACTTCTTGGCTCCTGCTTTCAGCGGCACACATTGTTCACTGACTGAATGAGGTTTGGGAATCAAAACAGGAGAGTTTCTGACCAGACGTTACAAGAAATGACCTGTGCCAACCCTCAGGCATCACCTTGCTTCTCATAACCTTGGTTCCTTGACCTGAGTGTGCCCGACAGCACCCAGCAAGCCATTTATACCTTCTCCAAGCAGGTCACAATTAGTGATCATAAACTATGGATGATTGCCTGCACTGGGGCTAGTTTTTCTCCAAGCAGGGGAAGTTGATCTCCTCTCATCTTACAGTCTCCCTACTTCTAAAGCAGGCTACTCTGCATTTTCCTATCACCCACGTGTCTAAGTCGGCTCTTCTGCTACAACACAATACTTCTATGTAGTTTATTTCTCACAGTTTTGGAAGCTGGGAAGTCCATGATCTGTGTGCCAGCCGGTGTCTAGTGAGGCCTGTTTTCACCCAAGTGGTGCCTTCTTAATGAGTCGATACAGGATGGAAAATGCAGCCCAGCTGCCCTGGGACTCTTTGCTAACAGTACTGATAACATTAATTAGGTCCCAGCTGCCCCTTGGGACCTAACCACCTGCCCAAACATCTAACCCTTAACATCATTAAGTTGGGAGTTAGAATCTCACATACTAACTTGGAGAGGTGATGTACGTTCAGAGCACAGCATCAGGGCACTGGTGGGCATTTGGGCCACGGGTCACTCACTGCACGTCAGTGTTTGCTTTCAGTCCTCAGTTTCTTGCTGCGTTTTCTCTTGTGAAACAGCTTAAAGATGGAGGGCAGGATGCCTGAATCTGTCTCCACTACCAGCAAGCATACAGTGCCTTCTCCTACAGACTCATTCCCATGGAACACTCTTAACCTTGGACCAGGCCATTCAGCACTCTTCACAGAGCATCATTAGCTTAGAAGTACTTCATTGGTTGGGGCAGTTTTCCTCACTGTTTAGAAAATTGTTATCAGAAACACGAGTAAACTGCGAGCACAATTTATGATCACAAGCTGCTCAGCTGTAAGTAGTCATAGCTGAAGAACACTTAGAAGAGACAGGTGGCTTAAAGCTAGACTGCTCTTGCTATGCCTCACTCTTGCTGACTCATGGAGGCGGACATCTCATGGATACTCCCCACCATGTCTCTTCTGCTGTCCCATGGGAATGGTGCACTACAGACTCCGTGTCGCAGTCTTCCCCTTTGGAAACGGGCAAAGATTCACGGCCTACCTATAGCAACGGGAGCAACTTAAATCTGAAGGCAGTGATGACTCCCAAGCTTCATGTGTATGCGTGCATGTGTGTGTGTACAGGTATGTGTTCACGTGTGTCTACATGCATTTAGAGGTCAGAGGTTGATATTTAATGTCTTCTTCAATTACCCTTTGCCCATATTCTGAGGCAGGCTAAGACCCCGAATGTGGAACTCACGGTTTTGACTAGACTGGCTGGCCTGTGAGCCCCAGGGAAGCAGCCATCTCTGTCTCTCCAGAATTACACCTGGCTTTGACGTGTGTGCCGGGGGACTGAACTCAGGTCACGCAGCCGTCTCACCAGCTCCCTTGCTAGTATCCATGAAGGGTCTCCACATGTAACACAAGACGCAGAGACTGCACGCATCAATTCTTGGAAGACACCAGCAGTTCACAAAGATAAGTAGGTCATGTCCACTCCCAAGAAGGGCAACGGCCAGACTGTCTGGTTTTGTCATGGTGTAGTAATAACACAGCCTCAACATACACGGGAGCCTATTATTTCAGGATCCATAATTATCTAATATGAGGTAAGGTTGACCATCTAAGGAACTGGTTTCTAACCTTCTAGAGTCTTTTACTGGCATTTTCCAAATGTTCAGCCCATTTCCAGATCTGTAACATGACTCTTATACTGTCTGGGTGAGCTTTTTGAATGTTTGGGGTGTGGGGGGGATTAGTGTGAAATTCCCAAATATTTAAGGCTCCTTTCCTAACGTGAGATTTTCTAACTGATTTCTTGCTTGCTTGTTCAGCTCCCAGCCTCCTCTAGACACGCTTTGTGTGCACCTTGTCCAAGCCTGTACCGTCACCATGCCTCAACCCCACCAGTTCTTTTGTTTGTTCACCTTTTAAGCAAAGACTTTAATCATCTTGCGTGTGTCCTCCTCTGATTCTGTAATGCGGCACCCTTCTGGAGCATCTCCACAGGACACTGACACTTTACTCAAAGAGATCCATCTGTCACCACTTATTAGTTCCTTAAAGGCAGACATTAGTTTTGCCTGACGGTATGAGCCGTGATGCCTAGCATGGTATCCAAAGTATGCAGAACAGTCAGCAAATGTTTTGCAGACTGACAAGGGACACTGAGGTATGAATGAAACAAGCACTAGCCATCAGACCCCATCTGTTTACCTGCGCAAACACGCCATCACAAAGACCCCTAAGGCCAAAAGCTATTTCCAGCCATAGAGCACTTTCCCTCAGGAAGCAAATCTGTGTCACCCGAAAATACAAATGAAGCCCTTTGGAGGTTGGAAACATTTAAATTACATTGACCAAAATAAATAGTTGGTTGTACTGACTAGTAAGTGTTAATTATGAATACAAAGAAGAAATTCAAAATCACCTGAAACTAACATAGAAAGGCTATTATTGCTGACATTAGTGGAACGCGCCTAAACACCTTTCTTTATTCAGTGACACGGAATATTACATATCTTACAAACAAAACATACAGCCATGTATGGCCTCAAAGCCTATCAGAGACAGAGAATTGCCATGAATATGAGTCCAGCCTGGGTACATACATGGACTATAGGCCAGCGGGTGGGCTACTTTGTGAAGCTCAGAAACCAAAAATCAAGGGTCCAGCAAGAGAGCTTAGTTGGTAAAGGTGCCATCTGCTAGAATTGATGGCCAGAGTTCAATCTCAGGGCCTGCGCAATGGAAGGAAAGAACTGACTCCCACAAATTGTCCAAATATTGGGCTTCCATATGTGCACTGTGGGGCACGCACATAAATAAATCAATAAACAGACAAGCAAACAGACAAATAAATAAGTAAATATAATTGAAAGCAAACAAAACTCTTGAGAAACCATTATAAATAAGATATGCTGTGCAAAGTCCCTTTGCGCTTTTCACTTTAGACTACACTGCAGAATTATTAACGTTTAACGATTCCACTGCACATGAATGTTTCGACAGTGAGGAAGACCTTTGGGCATGCAGGCGTGGACTGCATCTGCTTGTCGAGTTATCTCCTAACAATAAACTGCAGGCTCAAAAGGCATAATTATTTAAATCCCAAACACACATTGCTATTTTGGACTCCAGGAAAAATTTTTCTGGTTTGACATTACTAATTAGAACATAAGACAGATGTCTATCCCTGCCTGGTTTGAGGGGGCTAAAAACTGCTTTGTTCTGCTGGGTGTGCTAGCACATGCCTGTAATCCCAGCACTCAGGGAGGCAGAGGCAGGCGGATCTCTGTGAGTTCGAGGACAGCCTGGTCTACAAAGTGAATCCAGGACAGCCAAGGCTACATAGAGAAACCCTGTTTCAAAACATCAAAAAACAAAACAAAACAAACAACAACAACAAAGACCCTGTTTTATTCTGCTTCCTTTTTGTGTGGGGGGTTGAGACAGGGTGGGTGTCAGGGTGAGAGAAGGGATTGGTTAGATATGACCTAGCCGTTGAATATTTTTCTGTCTTCTTTTTAAACTCTTATAAATTTTTCTTCTTTAAACTGCCTGGTCACAAATTCAGTCCAGCTTTTACTTAACAAGTTCTTTGCTTTTAGATTTCAAGTCTTTTTTTTTTTTTTTTAATTTCTCACATTTACCTCATTTGTTTTGCAAATATTATTCATGGTTTGACAGTTGTCTTTTAACTTAGCTTTGTTTCCTTTGTTTTGTTAATGCCATGCATTGGTTTTAGATTTTTATGCAGCCAAACGTATCACCTTGTTTTTATGAAATCAGATTTCATAGCATTATGTGGAAGACATTTTGCAACCCAAGATTATAAGAACACTTGGCTGGCCAGGCTGGCTGGTCAGCTAGCCCCATTCTTCCTTCTCAGCACTGCGCTCACAAGGCACATGGCAGCCTCACGGCTGGCACTTTGGGAAAAAACTGCTTTTTAACATTTATTTTTATTCTTAGTTTCATGCATACATAGAATGGATTTCATCCACTCTCACCCTCCATTATCTCCATCTACCTCCTGAAACATTTCTTCTTCCCAAGAAGTCCCGCTCCTCCTCTTTTAAGTCTTTTGTGTGTGTGTTCCACCGTGTCTAGTTGGGCTTCCTGTATGAGCAGAATCTGGAGGTGATCACTGGAGCATGAGCTGCTTATTAACAGCTACACCAATGACTGCTAGCAAGAAACTCTCAGGGACTGGTGGGGCCTATCTACTCCTCCCCCTTCCATGATGAAATGTTGATTGGCCCAATCCCGAACTCATGTGAGTAACCATAGCTGGGATGATCCGTGAGTGCAATTTCTGTCTTACCCAGAAGAGGTCTCTTTGGAACACACCTCCCCATCCTCCAGCTCTTCCATCCTTTCCACCCACTCTTCCGGGATGTTCTCTGAGCCTTAGAGAGGTAATGTGCCTAGGACTTTTTACCGGGGTCCTAGGGAGGCAACTTTCCTCGTGCTTATGTGGAAAGTGCCTTCTGGACTGAGCGCAACTCTTCAGCTCCCTGTTTCTTCTCTTACATTTAAATTTTCAGATTCATCCGAAGGGCCAGGGAGATGACACAGAGGGAAAGGGAGCCTGCAGCCCAGCCTGCCTAAGTTCTACTGCTGGGACCCACATATGACGCAGTGGAAGGAGAGCACTAACTCCTGCAAGCTGTCCTCTGGCCACCAGAACACGTGTGTACAGTGTTACGAAAGCACCCACATACATACAAACATACACGCACATTAAGTAAATAAAACAGTCCTCTGAAGGTTAATATGTTAATAGGCTTGGTTCAGAGGTAGGACTTGTGGAAGGTGAGTGGGTCCTGAGGGCTTTGACCTAACCAGTGGACTCATAACTTTTTGATTCATAATTCAGTGGAACTACTGAGAGGTGGTGGAAACTGTAGGGCAGGCTCTCGTTTGAGGAAGCAGGCTTTTGGCCCTTCCTCATTTCCTCTTTGTTTTTTGGCCCCCATGAAGGAGCAGCCTTCTCTGCCACATGCGTCCTTCCATTGGCATGATCCGACCTGATATGATCTCAGGGCTGAAACTGTGAGCCAAAACAAGTCCCTATGCACTTAAGTTGTTTACTCTGGAATTTTGTCACAGCAATAAAAAGACACACAGTAAATAAGGCATATACTTGTTAGGCTGTATGGTGGGAAAATTTTAAAACCATACTTTCATAGAAACATACCATCTTATATTTATCATTTATAAATCGTATCCTTTGTCTTTCTGATTTAAAACACTCACACACACACCTTGCAAATACAGAAGTTCTGACTAGGTCAAGACAAAGAGAACAAAAGATAGTAACACAAATACTTAAAAATCTAAAAAGAAGACGGGGATCATCAGGTTAATGGATCAATTGTTTACGTTTGGTGAATCTGACATCAGTAATAAAGTGATAATGATTCCCCCAAGATTAATCGAAGAGGCACAGCTGCATATATAATAAACATGCATGTCTTTGGGCTGCTAACAGGATGATGGAGATTAACAGCTGGCATCCACTCAGTGCTTATCATGTGTCACCAAGTAGTATTGATAAGCTTAACACACAACAATGCGCTTAAGGCCTACAACTCCGTGGGAAGTACTAGTATCCCACATAATGCACAGAGGAGGACCTAAGCCAATGAGAGGTCCTGTAGTCTGACAGGTCTGTGTTTATGAGGGGCTCGGCCAGGCTTTGACGCCAGTTTGCCAGATTTCATGGCCTGTGTGGCTAACATGACTATATTTCAACTCCACCGAAAATAACCCACAACAGAAAATAATACCACAACAGAATCTCCAGACATCCTCATTTAACAGCCAAGGCCGAGTTAAAGCAAGCCATTAGCAATTACTTCCTCCAAAGCTCCTAAGCACAGACTGGTTTAGAGTTAATGACCCCAACAGATTAAGTTCATTCCTGAAGGGGGGTACACTCAGTCAAGCTACCATGCTCATTATACAAACAATCCCACGTCTTCAGCTAAGTGACCGAGCATAGGCCTTAGCTTCAGCCTCTTCCTCCTGCCCAGAGAAAATAGGTTAACAACAGCATGTGAAAAAGCTCTAAAAACTGTAATGAAAGAGACCGATACTATGGTTTTGACATCACGTAATAATTCAGTGGCAAAAGCAGCAGCCACACAAGCCCCAGATGCGGGTCTCTACAGAGAAACATCAGAAGTGAGTCCCATCAGGCAGGTGGGCCGATGCTGCGATGCTACGGGGACACTGCCAGACAGACGCCTGTGAGACATCCTTATGTCACACCAGCCAGGATTCCAGGAAGAAGTCACTTTCAAACTCTTTGATGTCATCTCAGAAGGAAACACTGTGAATTGCTAAGGGTAAAGAATCTCTCCCGCTTCCACTCTTGCTGATGACTCACTTTCACAGAGCTTTCCCCCGGCACCGAGTGAGCCTTCGCCCGCAGCTCCGGTTCCCCGTGTGTTTCACTGAAGGAAGCCAGAAGTTCCCGCCTCTTTGCTACTGTCTTTCATGGAGCCAAGCTCACTTCGCTTTAGCCAGAGGGGTCCAAGCGGCTACGGAAACACAGGAGTCCTGCAGGGGCAGCTGAGTGACTGAAGGAAACTGCTGAGACTCCCAGGGCTCTGCCAAGTCAGAGGCTTCTTCCTCTTGTAGTCAGGCTGCCTGGAACACCGAGCAGTATATGATCCTACTTTCATTTATCTCCATATCCAATACCAAGGGAGCGGGCTCAAGGAAAATTAGCATTTGAGGATACACACACACACACACACAGACACACACATATATGTATTTGTGTGTGTATATATATGTATATGCATATATATGTATGTATATGTATATATATGTGTGTGTATATATATACACACACACAAGCTCATGTACATATATGTGTATACGAGCTCATATACATATATGAGCTTATGGAGCATTTCTTGACTTCCTTCTATCACAGAACGCTTCCAACTAGTAAAGCACAAACGCTGTGTGTTTAGCGGTGGCCAAGGGGGCGCGAGTAAAAAGGCAGAGTCAATCAACTGAAACAAGGTCATTCAGTGACAACTAGTGCTTGAGAGCTACTGGTGCGTCAGGCCCTGCCTCACCTACTCTCGCTACACACACTTCCACGTGATAAGTGCCGTGATTCTCTCCATATTACAGAATGGGCACAGTCAGGGTTAAGGTTCTTTTTAAAGGCAATGCTAGCAGTGGTGGAGATGGAACCAAGCTTTTGTTTGGTAAGCCAGAATTATGCTACACCAGACACCTGTACACGGTACCCTGGCTCTCCTCCCAAATAACTGTGCGTCAGAACAGACTAGAAAACATTCACAGAAGAAAATGAAAGAAAGTCCTGAACACCTTTTCTGCAATGGACACTGAGGAAAGCATCGAGTATGCATGTGTGCGTGCGTGTGTGCGTGCGTGTGTGCGTGCGTCTGTGTTTTATTACTGGGTAGTAGAGCCTGGCACGCTACAGGCCCTGTTTTCTTGCAGGCCGCTCTGAAGATGAAGTAAGATAAAATATGTGTCATGGGCTTAATAATATGATGCCTAGCACTGGAGAAACTCCACTGTCACTGGCTGGCTGCTCGGTATGGAAGAAGCAGTTTTTAGAAAATACTGAATTAATTTAGCATCTTCAAGGTCTCTAGAAACGACCTCCCTCAGGCAGAAGAGCTCTGATTCTCAAAGGCTTTCGTAACCAAGTGGGCTGCCCTTTTATTACAGAAGCACGCAGTTAAAACTCTTGGCCAGCGTGTCATATTTTTATAATTCATGAAGCCTGTGTCACCCTTGCAAAACCTTCTGAGCTCTTTTTTTGAAACATTATAGTATCTTCCAAGACTACACTGGGATATTTTCTTCACATTTTGAGGTAAAGGCTTTTCTTTTGTTTGTTGGTGAGTTTCTTATTGGTAAATAGAAATTACATATGGTAACAGGTTTTACTGTGGCATTTCCATGCATAGGTCTCTAAAGTAATTTAGTGGCGACCTCGGTTACCTTTCTTACCCTTCCTTCTCTTTTACCTTTTTCAGTCCCTCGTTGATTTCAGTCCCCTTTTTACATTTAAGTATCCTGCCCCAAAATTCCACGCAGGAGAGAAAACATATAGCACTTGTGCAAATGGCTTGTTTTGTTTAACACGAGGATCTCACGTTCCATTCATTTTTCTGCGAACAGCCTCATTTTGTTCTTTATAACCAAACGAAACCCCATTGCCTATGCAGAGTGTCTTTTCGTTACTCATTCCTCCCCTTAAGGGTACCTTGGCTGATTACGTAGCATGGCTATCATCGACAGTACCACATAAACACGGCCTGCAGGCACCGCCATTCTTCTGGGTAATAGACACAGCAGCGGAAGAGCTGGATCATACGGTAGTTCCATTTTCAGGCTTTTTTTTTTTTTAAGAACCCCCCATGCCATTTCCATAATGGCTGGTCTAATCTCCATTATCAACAACAGGGTTATAAGGGTTTCCTCCACTGTCTCCATCCTTGACAGCATTTGCCGTTACTTTCTTCTTGTCTGGTGTGGTACCGAATCACAAAAGTTTTGGGTTGTATGTCCTTGATGGCTAATGATGTTGACCGTGTTTTCTTTCATACACTGCACACCTGTGTTTCTTTTTATTATTATTAATGTGTACCAATTATATGAAAGAATGGGTCTTATGGTATTTTTTATACGTGTGTATAAAGTATCTTAATTATACTTAGCTCTTCATTATCCACATTTATTCCAGCCCTCAACTCTCAATGTTCCTTCCTGTTTCCCAATAGTTCCTCTTCCTACATTAGTGTCTTTTTTAAAAGAAAAAAAAAAAAGATATTCCATGTAAAGAAGACCAGTGACACATTTTAAAAAGCATGTGTATTTCATTTGCCCACTTTTTGACTGGATTTCCATTTTTGCTCTTCATTTAGTACGAAATGTAAGAGTATCTCAGGGCCACTCACATCATTCATCCTCCACAGTCAGACGCGGCCAATGGCTACAGCACCACGCAGAGGCACGTCCTCCTCTCTGTAATTATCTTATGAGCAAAGTGTCCTTAATGAATCCTCACTTGGTGCAATCAAAATTATGAGAGCTACACAATGAATTATCACTTTGCCTCCTACTGATTTGTATCTCCAAATACGTCAGAAACATTTTGTCATTTAATCTTTACCATTGCCCCGAGAAATGAGTGCCTACAAAGTTTAGATAGGTAGCAGATCCCTGTAAGATTATCTCTCCATTTCTCTCTCTCTGTGTCTCTCTCACTGTCTGTCTGTCTGTCTGTCTCTCTCACCTGTTTCTTGTTCCCAAATTGAGTACCACCAAGAATGAGAGTATAACTAAGTCCCCGTAAAGGACAGAAAGCAGGTTCTTGGATGCCCGTTGCTTGGTCTTACAATACTAATCCAAAAACAGTTTACTATAATAAGCTATGCACCTCTACTTAAAGGGCTGGTATAAGACATCAGGTGCTTCTTATACCAAACTGAACGGCACTTACAGCCAGTTTAGTTATTACGTGAGGCTGGAATGGTCAGTGTTCAACCTGACCACTGGGCATGCCCTCTGCATCCTGCTCCTTGGCCCTCTGGAAACCTGGGTCCTCTAAAGATCATTCACTTCCTGCCCAAAGCCTATCAACAAATATGTGATTTATTTAAAAGAAAATAAAATGAGAAAAACTGGGATGACATGAAAGAGAAGCTTTCTGCAGACCTTCCCAACAGTTCAGGCAACAGTTTACCTTTGATAAAAGGATTTGATGAGATGAAGGCGGTAGAAACGGTGGCCTTACCTTCCTCACATATGGATGAGTGCCACCATTTGAAAAGTTTGTCAACTATGTGTGAAGAGTGGTCGGCAGCGGAGCCTCAGAGCCACCTTAGACAGTAGAGCTCAGACAGACCCCAGAGATGCACCAAAGAGTGACAGACACGTATAAACACTGTGTTGCCATGCTAAGTTAGAAGTCGTTTACTGTACAATAGCAGTACAGGAGGTGCCTAGTCTCACTGCAACTTGATATGCCATGGCTGGTTGATATCCATGGGAAGCCTGCCATTTTCCTCAGGATGTAAATTATATATATTATTTTATATAAATTATATATAAATTATGTAATATATAAATATATAAATTATATTTTCCCTCCATATATATGTATATATACACATAAAGCAGCCAGCTTTTGTGATATTTATATCTATATCTAAATCTATCCATCTATTTATCCATCTATCCATCTATCTGTCTGTCTCTTGTCTGTCTGTCTTTCTATCCATCCATCCATCCATCTATCCATCCATATGAAGGAAAAAGAAAAGAATTCGTTCTGATTCTGACTTTAAAGTTTGTCTAAATCCCCTGCGTCTTACCATGATAGGTATCTTCTGGTATTCAGTTTACTTTGCCTCACAACACTTGCTTGTCCTCTCACAAAGTCAAAGACAGCAAGAGCTGTGCAATATTTCCTGCTGTAATCTCCATGACGTTTTGCAAAAGGCCTTAAACCGTATGCTGCGACGGAGCATGGGCTGAAGAGGTGAACAGGGGCCTGAGCTGTGAGGATGTGGACACTGACTAGCTGGGCGGCTTTGAAGCAGCCAGCTTTTGTGATTCAGCCTCTACATATGCAAATTGAGACAACACATATTTCACAGGATTGTTGTGAAAATTCAACATGAAAATGAATGCAAATGCCTCCCGGTATTGACATATGGTGTCAGCTCCGTCCGAAGCAGCTCCATTATAAAAATGATCATGACAGAACATCACACAGAGGCTGGTTTAAACAAATCCTTGATGGCGGAGCATTTTCTCTTAGAAGTAAAGTATTTGAGGGGCTTACAATAATGATTCTAGTTCCAATTAGCTGTTTTCCCAGTAGTCAAGGTTTCGGCGAGCTGGTTCCTGGCTTTATAAAGATGCTCAAATGGCCATTATTTTCCCCTACACTTCTAAATCCTCCAGGTAGTCACCACTACCTGGTAAATTTGTTACAGGAACATAACTTCCGTTCACAAGAGTGCATTTTAATATGACAGGTCAGGAACAATCATTCTGATGGGTCAAATGCCAGGGCTCAGGAGGTGGCTCAGTCAGCTTAGAGCTTGTTCTGTATGACAAAGACCTGTGTCTGTTCCCCAGAACTCACACCAAAAAAGCCAGGCTCGGTGGCACATGCTGGTAAGCCCAGCAGTGGAGAGATGGAGACAGGCTGGGTCCCTGGGGCTCCTTGCCCAGCAAGTGAAACCCTGTCTCAGAAAACCCAAGGTGGGTGGTGCTGGAGGACTTCTCCACCGTGTACTTACCTGTGCGCCTGCGCACACACATCCACACACAGCTAGACACTGTCCAAGTGACAGCGTTGTTTGAGAGCAACTGGGGGATGAGACATTTCTTGATGAGATTCTTTATCCGGTAAGAGAGGAAACTGTATTTTTATAAATAGAGGTGTTTTTTTTTTTCATTTATATTTTCAGTTAGTGGCTAGTCCTGTTGAAGTCATTCAACAAAATGCGCCCTGTACTGACTAGAACTGTGTACAAACATACACCTCCATTGAAGCAGAAATTGATCTTTCAAAGGACGAAGCAGCTCAAAATCCAGTCAGTGGCCAGGTAGGAGATGCCACACCGTGACCTAGCCGTGGTACGTGTCCCTCCCCTGGGTGAACGTCTGTGATTCAATGGAAGCCACAGGCTGGCTGATGGGCAAATAGCACCCTACCCTACTGATTACCCAAGAAATGAAGACCCAGAGTGGGGAGAGTGCCTGAAAACATTTCAGTTTTTATGTGAAACAACTCAATTTGTACAGCCTGCCCTTTTTTTTTTATTATTTGTTTGTCTGTTTGTTTATTTTTGGGGGCTTACAGAAGAGGCCATGAACCTGCAATTTGTGTGACCTTTGCACTAGGTACACTAAAATTATTCTTTATTGCATTTTAAAATATGAAATTACTCTGTTAACCCCAAAACACATCCACCTTGTCATTTATAAACTCTACTCACACCACTTTTGGCTTGTGTTTTCAGTTGTCACCCACCAGGACACACATGTCATTGCCTGACGTCCCTATTTAAATGTCGCTGGTTCTTGAAGTCGATTTGACTGGGAATTTGTGTATGAAAACCCTGTCATTCTCCCCAAGCCTCCCTGGGTACAAATGACATAACTGGACAACAGGAGAGGCCTGCCCCGATTTCGCTTAAGCGTCACCATCTCTCTGACTCAACAGCAGAAGACATGAATCAGTCCAGCTGCTCACGGTCAGCAAAGGGAAAGGCCTGGACCTGACAGGCCGAGAGGAAGAGTGTGTGAGCACTCACCGCCAAACACATCTCCGTTCTGGTAGTTCTTCCCTTTCTGGGCTTCCTCTTCATTTTGAACAGTAGCAACATGCTTGGCAGAGGCACAGCCCATAGTCTCATTCGGTCAGCTTCAGCCGGGCTGAACTGCAAATCATCTCTACAGACACGGAGACATGTTTATTCTCTCTCTCTCTCTTCAAGCACAAAGGAAATCCACCTTGCTGCTGCTGCTGTTGGTCACAATGTGTGCACCTACGGGAAGAGAAAGGGAGACTGGTATCTGGGATTGCTTCCTGGGGGTGGGTGGCCAGCATTACACAGCCCAATCCCCGGCTTCCAAACTCCGGGGTGAAGAAGGAAGTGCAGTGTGGCCATCCCGTCTTGATCCCTGCTCAGAAAGCAACCTGGGAAGGCATGCCTCACACAGCACACGCTGGTTCAGAGGCATTTTCAAAGTGAGGTAAAGAGCACGATGCATTTACTCAAGGATGTGAGAACCTCCGCCCGGGCATCCAAGGTGCTTTGCAAATTTGCTGATGTTCTGGAATCTCAAAGCTTCCAGAATAAGTGAAGAGCACGGTGCCTCGCTGCCATCCCTCCCTGCAGGCCATCTTTCACCTTCCTTCTCAGACTGGACCAAGGACTAGGTTATGTATCTGGAGCCAGCTTGAGTCAAGAATTAGACTTACTTGTGTTTCTTTTCTGCTCAGCCCACTCGCTCACCGTTTTAAGGACTGAGCCAAAAATGGAGGAAGACAATGGAGAAAAACAGACGGCTCAGGTAGAGGTCTAATTCCCGGCATGGCCTTTGTGTGCCTACTGGTCTCTCATACAGGCGTAAGGACTGCTTATGAATAAACCGCTTGGAGCTAACCCTCATTAAATCTAAATCACTCAGAGCTAACCCTTACTCTGACTAAAGTGAGATCACCTTCCCTGCCACACTGAAGGTAGCCACCCAGACTCTCAGGGTTTGCTGTATTCACTGTACTCGGAGACTTTGTTTTTTTTTTTTTTTTTTTTTTTGTTGTTGTTGTTTTCTGTGTTTACAATTAGTCTTATTCAGCCATCGCAGTCCTGTAAAATGAGGTGCTACAATCTAGGAGCTGTTCCTGTTGAAATACCTCTTTATCCATCCCTCCCACCCTCCCCCACTCCTTATCAACCTAACACTTACTTCCTCAAGCTCCTGGCAGAACCAAGAAAGCACCATTCTTTGGTCAACCTTCACCAGCACCCACAAACCACCATTCCTGCTCTGAACAATTGAGCCTGTCAGGTCTCACCAATGGTGCTAACCTAAATATAGCTGCAAGCTTTCAACAGGACTAATGGGCCCTAGG
Source organism: Psammomys obesus (assembly GCF_907164565.1). Taxonomy (NCBI): domain Eukaryota; kingdom Metazoa; phylum Chordata; class Mammalia; order Rodentia; family Muridae; genus Psammomys; species Psammomys obesus. The sequence continues at coordinate 17,577,377 of NW_026596057.1, read as the reverse complement.
CCCTTCCTAGAATGTAAAGGACATCTTTAGATACAGAGATCGGATCATTTAAGCTATAAAAACCTCAGCAAAGGGTACTTTCCCAACAACACATGCAAACAACAACTGCAGCAATACTATGACTGTAACATATGCTACCTCCATACAATCCCTCAGAGTATTATTCTCTCATCACTGATCCTTCATGCACCAGGGGATCTTACGTTAACCCGTTTTCATCTTTTTAAGGCTATATGAAATCCAGGTCTATGGCTGTACACACTAACACAGGCACACACAAGCTATTCTATTACTTAGTAGTAACATCTTTGAAACAACTATTTCTCGGGAGCCTAAGGGGGGAAGAGCTGCCAATAAAACACACACACACAATAAGGGCTGTGGCAGAATCTATGGCAATGTGAGACTCAAAAGAGCAGATCCAATTTCTGGCTGGGGGCAGCAGCAACTAGACAGAGGAAGTGGTATTGCTGTGGGGCGTTAAAGACTTGGTAGAAACTGACCAGTCTGAAAACACAGTGACCGCATGCAGACGTGGGGAGCAGCTGAACTAAGAACAGGGCTGGGGAAAGACAGAGCATGTTTGTACACTCGCTCCAGAAGGGTCGGGGCAGGAAGAGGCCAGCACTGCTGGTGATTTGAGGAGCCCGGAGAAGGCCTGGCCTGCCCAGGACGGCTTTCCACGAGAAATACCAGAATGGTAGCAGGCTTATCCCTCTGCCTACTTCATCTGGTTTCTGAAGAACCATCACAGAAACAAGAGATGAGATTGGTCTCTACGGACAGGAGTGAGGAACTGAAAAATCATCCCCAGCCCACAGCAGCTAAGGGTTCCTGCTGTCCCTCTCCCTGCCGGTGCTGGGGTGGTTTCTGGCTTCCGTCAGCACCTTCTCAGGCCAGTATCAACCCTTTCCTCGGCTCAGCGGTACCACCCCTTCCCACCCTTCCCCAGTCACCTCGGGTTTTGTTTTGTTTCATTGTGTTTTTCATTCTAACCTCACATTTGAAATGTCATGCTTCTTGTATCGTTTCTTACAAAGACTGAAGCCTCGCTCCAGGCCAGGGGTGACTGTTTCAAGACCCTCAATAGATGAAAACAAAGCAGTGCCGACGCTGCATTTACTATTTTTCCTTATGTACATATTTGTGACAAAAGTTACTTTACAAATTAGGCAGTGTAAGAGAACAGTGGTAATGACTAATAAAAATAGGACCATTACACTGCAGTGAAACTCATGTGAATGTGCAATTCTCTTTGGAATGAGTCAAGAATATTAGTATCACCGTTGACCTCAAGTAACTGAAACCAAGGAAGCTGAAACCCCAGGTGAGAAGAGACCTCTGTAATGAAAGAAGCTGACAGGAATTAACTTTCTGGCCCTCAGAAGCACTTCATGGTGCTTCTCGTTCTTAAAAGCTCTGCTTACATTAAAAGTGTTTGTGGATGTAAAGAGTTAAAGCTATATGAAAATGGACATGTTGCCGCAGGCTCACAAAGACAAAACATGCAAGATGCTTTCTAAAAGGAGGTCTCAGCTATTCAAGTATTGGAGTGAGGGTCAGGTGAACAAGTACAGTGGATACAATTTGTATTCAATTCAAGTGATTCCGTAAGAAGTTTCAGTTTAGTTAGATATATATTTAGTATATATCATGTGATATTACACAGGGAGGAGAGAAAGGGGAGGGGAAAGAAGTTAGAGAGAGGGGAAGGGATCTTGAACTCCTGGGCTCAAGTGATTTTCCTGATTCAGCCTCTCAAGAAGCTGGGACTGTGGGCAAGAGCCACCACATCCAGCTAATTCCGCGTTAATAAGCACCATCACTGTAGGCACTCTCTCTCCACCATCAGTCAGGATACAGTCCATCTCTGAAATGCCCTACAGTACACAGCTTGTAGCCCTATTTTGACTTTAAAAGTGACATTTTCAAGTTTTACGAGCATGTTAGAACTATATTTCAGTAAGTTCGCCTCTTCGGTAGGACTGGAGTGATCTGAGGGGCAGACCTTTAAGTTATAAAGTTAGTCCCATGTGGATCACCGAGGAAACGTTTTGACTATGTCACAGCACTTGTCCAATCATTCAGTCACTTCATTAGCAGATGTTAATGTAAAACTCTTCGGTAGTAGGCTGTGATGGGTAGGTTCCAAGCACACAGTGGAAAAAAGATGAGCTATGATACTCCTCTCTGCCCCCATAGAATGGAAATGATCAGCGAGGGAGGCAATTAGACCAGTTTTGCAACAATGTGGTCTGTCTTCTGCAGATTAAATATAGGACACCAGGGCGTTCACCCCACAGGAACCTGACTCAACTTTCAGAAAGTGAGTATAGAGAAGAGCTGGGGTTGAGACCAGACCACAACTAAGGAGCCATCATTAAAACACCTTTGAACTGCATAATAGGTTTCATCTCTAAGATTCTCTCCCTCAACTTGAATTCAACTTCCTTCTGGGCAGTCTTTCAAAAATGTCTCCCTTAAGACTGCTGGAATCACCTGCTCAGGAAAACTCTGCTTTGGTTTGTACTTTCACATAAAAACACTAGCTTCCTTTCAGCTTCCATCTTGCCTCTAGCTTTGCTTGAGTTCTTTCCCAACCCCCATCTGGCCTATTCATTTCTGTCTCTGAAAGCACAGCACTCAGATTCAAGGCTCACGGTGCAAACCAGCAGGCAGGGTCCACGTTTCCACATACCGTTATTAACAGCGTGTTGTTGCTTGAAGCTGCAGATCACAGTGTGAGAACTGAACTGAAGCGTCTCTTTGAAGTTTGATGGACACTTCTAAGACGAACTCACAGGCTGACTTGTTTTTAAGCTAAATAATCTATGAGGTAGGACCATCAGGCGTCTCAGAAAACACAGAGCCAAATTAGTCACTCAGGGCTTTGTGTATAATTCTCCCCAAATGGTTGGTAGCCTACATATCATGTGTAATGTCCTCAAAATGTGGAAACCACAACACCACAATCTTACCTAATTCAAGACCATCTCTATAGACCATTCCCCACTTTTCATAAAATACATCAGCAAACCTATGAATCTAATTCAGTTTTTATGAGGGAGTTTTAAAATGTGTAAAACAAGAAGAATTTTATTTTTGAGGAAAATCAAAGAGGTAATTGACCCCTTTGTTTAAACAAAAAGACTACAGTTGAAGATTTCTGATTACTTAATGTTATAGGTAACTTTACTTCCCACTAATTAAGAGAAGAACTTTTCATGTTGGATAGAAATGCCAAAATATTCTAGACAAATTTCCTTGTGAAGAAAAACACATCTAAAAAAATGAATTAAAGAAATGATAAACCCCATAAAGAAACCGAAGCCAGAAAGAATACGGACATGAAGGCCCACACGAGGCTTGCAGCACTGGAAAGAAATCAAATTCTGATTGCAATGGGCACACAGAGGCTATGAAGCCAGCAGTTAAGAGAGGGATACGGTTTCATTATTAATAGACCAGACCGAAGTGGCTCCTTTTGTGCTTTTGATTAAAAAGGGAAACCAGACAAGACAACATCCAAAATTTCCTTTCTTCTGTTGAAGAAAAAGCAAGCATCTAAGCTCCATAACACATACATGTGTGCGCACGCACACACACACACACACACACACACACACACACAATCAGTCTGTTTGCCCATCTGCTGCATTCCCCCATAATGAGTGTTAATGCAAGAGCTCATGGGAGGGGAAGGGGGGATAAAAACTTAAAAGTGATTTCTACTCTTGAAGCTTTGGTGTCCTTAAGCTGCTGTTAACACCTTTTCACATTTCAATCTGAATGCTAAAAATACACAGAGAGATGAAATACATTTGACACGATGGTATCTGGAAGTCAAATCTTCCTGTTAACATCACAGACCATGCTTACCCCTCTACTCCCATCCATTTGGTATCATGACAATCAACAATATGCCATTAGCTCCAAAGACACATGGATTTTGGCTTCAGTTTTCTTAATGGGAGAACTCATATCTCTGTAAATAATAGTTGGACAGAGGTATCTCACAGAAATATAATAGTAGCAGGCCTTACACAAGAGGACACGTGTGTGGGATTTTCCAAGTGAGTTAGAGAGACAGGTAGAAAGTAGAAAAGGCAGACATGAGGCACGCCAACCCTGGTCTCTACTGTCACAGGCCTACCCTTGGACTGGGCTTCATACAGCTAAGCTTGATTCAGTGGCCTGACCAAACCAAGGCTCTGTGGGAAGGATAAAATGACCAGTCACAAAAAGGCCTCGTCTTGCCTAGATTCAATTCGTTTACACACTTTAAAAAAAAAAAAAAAACTTCCTCTATTAGCAGATGTTTGGAAGTCTAATACCTGGACATGCCTCAGAAGTGCTACAGATGATAGACACCATCTATCATTTCTGATAATGTTTGGCCCACAGGTGATGTCGGCTTCAATGTGTAAAAACTGAAAAGCAGAGAAAAGCTCAGCTCCTCTTTCCCTTTCTCTATCCTGGCTTTAATGAATAAAATTAATTCTTGTGATGCTTTTTGTAGGGAACCAGCTTTTTTTTGGGGGGGGGTGGGGGGGAGGAACAATTGTGGAATGACTGTCCTTCAAGCTAAGGATAAGAACTTGATGCCATTCTACTATGAGCAGTGGACATGGCTTCTGGGAAGGCGGACAAAGAGCTCTTGATTAAAACTACACACCTGTAGCAATGTGGGCTCTCAAAGATATTTATTCTTGCAGAAGATCAGAGTTCCCTTCCTAGCACCCATACTGTGTAGCTCACAACTGCCTATGACTCTGGCTCCAGAGGATTCAACTCCTTCTGACCTCGGCAGGCCATCCTATGCACGTCTCTCTCTCTCTCTCTTTCTCTCTCTCTCTCCCCCATCTCATTCAAACATAAATAAAAATAAATCTTTAAAAAAAAATTAAACCGAAGAAGCATAAACCAGAAGCAAACAAGTTTTTATAACTTGGAAACATAAAGGACTACATGGATTTTATTTGAGAACTTAATTTGGTATTGATATTTGAGAGTGGCTGTATTTAATATGGCCAGAATTAGTATTACTTTTAATAGCGTAGGAACACTAAAAAGAGCATAGTCCTACAATTTCAAAGCACAGTTTCCCTAAAAATATAAACACGCACCCCTCTTTCCTTCCAAAATAGCCTCCCCTCTTCCTTCTAATCCCTGGTCCAAAATAAGTGGAATTTCCCCACAAGAGGCTGGTGTTTCCTCTGGCCTAGGAGATCTCGTTCTAGGGTCTCAGGCGACAATACCAAGTGTGTGTACTATCTGTGAGCACCAGGGCTCACTAACCCCAGACTGCTGGGTAGAAGGCTGCTCACTAAAACCCACCTCCACAGGAGAGCCTCAACTACCTCCAATTCTGTCTTGTGGAGTCTTCACACTTTCTCTAGAACATGTTTACGATCTGAAAGGGCCTTGAAAAGCTTGGAGAATGTAAACAGGTAAAGGCTCCTCATGGGGGGAGACGTTTCTCTCACAGATACACCATTCTAATGAGCTGGGAAATGACAGAATCACACCCAGTATCTTATGGGAAAGGGTGTGTGGGGAAGTTCCTTACTCTAGCATGTCCTGGGTCTCATTGGTGTGCTGGAAGCAGGCCTTGTAGATCTAGTAGAGAGTAGCAGAGACGGCCGGCGGCAAGCACCCGAGATGACAGCAGGTGTGGAGAGATCAACCACAGAGTGCCTGTCATTACTGCCGGTGTTAGTAACAGCACACGGATCAACTTCGGAAGAACAGAGGCAGAAGAAAGGAAAGAAGGAATGGGGAGAGGGGAGGTTAAGTTGTGGCGGGTGGTTGGTTTTAGTAAGCCGAGGTCAGCAGGCGGACCCAACATAAAGAGGAACGTGGGAGAGCTCTTTCTGCAGAAGCAGACGTGTGTGGTCCTTGTGCAGCACAAATAAAGAGACCTGAGCAGAGCCGGGGGTTTCTGGGATGCCAGGTATGGGACAATCAGTCCCAGTGTAGCATGTCCCAAGGCTCTAGAGGCACAGGCTGTGTGCAAACACACTGTAGGGCAGGAAGCCACACTCGGTCTCAGCTCCCGTGAGCTTCCCGTGAGCATGAAGTTCACTGTTATCAGCTGATGTTATCAGCCAGAGAGATTTCCAAGATTACAACCTGTCCTAATAATTCCTCTCTGTAAGTGTCCACCACGCTGGCAGGCCAACAGTAGATGCCAATGGGTGAAACATCTTGGAAACCTCTCTGCACAGAGATATGACACATAGGAGAAAGCTTTTAAGGAAGGGAGCTGCCTTCAGCCCCGTGTCTTGATTTACCCTCACAGACAGAGACGTCTTTAATAAATCGCCAATAATCAAAGTTCAAAAGTTCATCTGGGCTATCACAGAGAATTTGAAATGTTCAGTACATTCCCCCAAAACAAGACAGGGAAGGAGCAATGCCAGAATTTTCAAAGCTTTTGGCACTTGAATGTTGGCTCTAATCTGATCTGGGAAAATGTGCTATTTACTTACTTGGACAATACCTTTTTGACAACCTGATTCATTTTCCAATAGGGTCCAGAGACTCAAAGTAAGATATTTAGCCCTACCCTAGCCCCACCCCACATGTGTTACCCCATATTTAGTCAGAATCAACACACGGGCTGCAACATGGCCAATGGACCCATCTGATAGACTATCAAGCCTATCAAAGTGATTGATTGTTCTGGCTGGCATTGAGTCTTTGACTGGTTTTCCATAGCAAAGAATGTTTTAAGGATGATGTCTTAGGAGAACAAATGATAAATATCATTTCAGGTACCATAAACCAGACCCTTCTACCTACTTAGTTGGATTTTGTTTGCTTGTTTTTTTTACTATCTCCATTTTCTTTTATCTTATTCTCTGATAAGGAGAAGGCTTTGGGGGAACTTCATTGATTCTGCAGCAGCCAGCCAAAAGCCATTCTGTGCAATCACTGTTCTAAAAAACTTGAAGACTAGAATACAAGAGGACAAGATAAAAATCAGCAGAGGGATGGCTGTGCCTTGGGGTAGGTCAGCTGGCCCTGCCACTGCCACATTTAACCTGAACCCTGGACCGGAGGGTCCTTCTACTTCACTGACACTTAGTCTTTGATGGTTACTGGGGTCTGAGAGGGAAACTAGAAGTGACACTCCCCTTTAGCCTGCATGTTCTTATCTGGCCACTGCAAATCAAGTCAGGAGTATGTAGGGTTAAAGGTCTCAAGCTATGGTGACCTTGTAAATGTTACCAGAAATTGCAACTAATTATTCTGAATCAATCCAGCGTTCCCTTCCGGAAGGCATACTGTTCGTGAACATGATGTCCTTCTCTACTTGTCCATAGCACGTCCTCAGAGAAAGAGACCACGTGACAAGCTCAACAGGATGGCATGACACGAGGGAGGCCCACAGCGAGGCATCAGACATGCTGGCTATACGTAGTTCTCACTGCAGACACGGAGGCTTTATCCGAAACAGGTCTTGAAGAAGCACAATGAAGACCTGACTATATTCCAGTCCAGCTAGAGCCTGGCCTGAGATGTATCTGTAAAATCCCCAATGGGTATCTCACCTGTAGTGGCTGCTTCTGCCAAAAAAAGGACAGACAAACACACGGCAAGCTCTTTATTACTGCTGTGCCTACGAGCACTGCCAACACACTAGCAGCCTTCATCCCTAGAAGGAGGCCGGAGAAAAGCAAGACAAAATGTTTTCATTTCCAAGATCTCATTGAAGAAAAACAGGTTTAAAGAGGATATAAATTACAATTGTATTTGTAGATCATCTCTAGGCCTGGCCCCCAAACTTCAGTTTTTACTGTATTATATCCCTTTGTTTATATTTTGTTCTGTTTGAGAGGGAAAACTGCATAGTCATGTCCAATAGGTGTCAGGATGGCAGCCTTGGAAGCATCAGAAAATGATTCAAATTCTGACCAAAAAGTTTTGCTCCTCACAACCTAACAAGCGTCTCATCAGTTTTCCACAGCAAAGATAAATTAAGGCCTTGCTCTAGCTTCGAGTCCATCAACGCTCACTAATGCTTCCAGGGTCGAGGCTTTAGGATATGTAGATTTTGAGGCCACCCTGGGGAACCCAGATTATTCTCACCTACACCTGCTAAACCACCACAGCTTCTTCCTACCACCTCAGAACAACAAGCATCCCTCACACGGGCCTCGGCAAACACCCTTCTCCCTCAGTATTCTGCCTTCCATGCATGGCCACTCTAGCCTCCACATTTCCGGAGAACGCTTGTCTGTACGCTGTCCCATGATCGGCCTCAGTCTGGAAGACACTCCGACGGCAGTGGTGTTTTGAAGGTAGACCCCATCTCTGTATTTTACCGATGCTGTGTTGGAAGCTCTGACTGGGAGAGAATCAACAAATCTTCAAAAGGCCAAGCAGCAGGCTGCTGGGTCTCCCCACTTGTGTTTGCTGCCATAACACCTTGCATAGAAAAGGGTTCTCCTGCCTTACCTTTGCCTGATGTCTGGTGTATGTAAGCCAACCTTCCCAAAAGGTGCTGGAGCCACAGATGGCCACCCTCTCCGAGCCTCCATCTCAGTACAAAAAAAACAGCCTTTCACTCCCAATCATATCCAGAAATATGAATCATAATCCCTATGGCATTTCTGGTTTTGTTTTAAGACAGTCTTGCTGTGTAACCAAGGCTGGCCTCAAATTTGCCACCCTCCTGCTTCAGCTTCCTGAGTGTTAGGGTTATAGTCAACAGAACTTAGCTTAGCTCACCAAAAGAGTAGTGGGGTGGGGGGGTGGGGGGGGGGCGGTTAGTGAGATTGCTCAGTGGCGCAGAGCCTCTTGCAAAGGATCTGAGTTTGCTTGCTAGCACCCAGTGGGATCTGATGCCTTGGGCCTCTGAAAGCATCTGCACACACAGCATACATCTCACGCATGAACACATACACAATGAAATACATCTTTTTAAAAAGCAATAAAGGCATTTCTCCAGGTGAAAGCCTAAATCCTTGTCACGTGACTGCAGGTTTTCCATACACATATGCTCTCCCATCTAGCTTCTAGAGGTGCTCTGATGCAGTAAGTACAGTGTCTAGCCCACAAAACCCTGTGCTCTCAGGCGTGTCCTTAAACGGAACTCCTCCTATCATCTCTGCCTGCTGCCCAAGTCTGCCCACCCTTCAAAGGCCGAACACATCTCTGCATCTCCAAGAAATGCTGCTCTAGGCTTCAGATCTTCCCTTTCCCTAACATCATGAGCATGGGTCTACAGGACCCACTCACCACCCTCTGAGTCACTACAAGGCTGCACTTCTCTTTCCATCTCCCTCTAATTTGGTCCACTTGGATTTCTCTCTCTGGAGTTGGCATGTAACTCTGATCTAGAAAATAATTACACACAGCCTTGGGGCACCATCCACACTGTTGCTTTGTATTGTGGCTTTGTATTTTGGTGTTGTTTATGAATCTTGAGGGCCAGTTGTGCTCTTGATGACTCTCATCCCATGTCAGTGTTTGCAAAAAAAAGTAGGAGTCTAACATTTGTTAGATGCTGGTTAGAGAGCTGAAGTATGTAGGATGAGAAAACTATAGTAATTTTGGCTTAAAAAAAAAACTTTTATGAAAAGTGCAGCTGAACAATCACTATCCAGGCTGTTTAAAGAAGTCAAGTGTCGATTATATAATTATACCACACTTTGGTAAACATAATCTCGAAGGGTTTGCATTTAAAAAAAAAAAATTGCCCATATGACTGAAAATATAGAGGAGAGATTTTAGTGAAAAGTGAATAAAAGAGGGAAAAATTTAAACCATTATATGCAAAATTGATGCTTTTAGTCCCACCTCTAGCCCAGGAATGCTGGACTGAGGCATCTGCAGCCTCATCAGCTAGCTCTGGGGTTCAAGTTCAAGTCCATGACTGAGTTAACACCACAACTCTGCGAAGATGACTCACAACTCCCTGAGCATAAATAGAAACTTCAAATCTGTCTCCTTCACTGAGCATGTCCCAGACATTTGCCCGAAGTTATCTGTTGAGGTGCTGTGTCTGACTATTTAGTTTTATTCATTCTGTATTTCATTGTTTACCCAAATATGAACAGCAGCTGCTTGGAACCATAAATAACAAATTTGGAGCACAGATGCTATGTGCAGGGCTCAGTTCTTCAGGGTTCAGTAACCTAGCAACAGAGCAGCGAGAGACTTTTTCCTAAACTGTGCCTACATCTATATACCTGTTGGCATGGGCCTGGAAACCCATTGCTCAGGTCAGGTTTGGCTAATGGCAAATCGATACTGGCAGACAGACTGGAAAAACAACTGGAAGGTTATAGGAGCCTTGATGCCAGGTTCCAAAATCCTGAGCATCAGGACTGTGAAGAGCAAGCATACACATTATTAGGACCAGTTGCCAATTACACTTTGGCCTTGGCACAACTCAAATTAATAAGAATCTAGAAGCTCTTCATAGCCAACGCCTGACATTTTTATATTCTGGATACCTGCAGGCCGAATACGTACTTTTAATGAAAATGAACAAATGTACTCATTACTACCTATATTCTGACAAACAAAGGGGATGAGAGAGAGAAAAGGATATTTGAATGCTTTCTTTTAATGAATGGATGAAAGTTGAATCCTCATGATGAACACATTTCCAGAAACAATTTAGCCCCTGCCCTCCTCCCTTGGGTTGGTTTGACTTCTCATTGCAGTCATCAGACTTTAGAAGATTTTGGTTTTTAGTGGTCATTTGTTAAGAGTCCTCCACTTCTGACATAATACAATATTTGCCTTCCCATCCAAAACTGAAGGTTAAAATACAATAAAGCAACATAACAATGTGGTTTTTAAAGACTAATGGTTCCAGCAGTGGTGAAGTAAATAAATCAAGTGTAGGAGGATGTTTATTTGTATGTCAAAGAAAAAGTAGAATTCTCTATAGGATGACACAGCCATTTCTTTTCCTCCAATGAAGGAAACAAATCAAATAGGAGTAAGCCAGGAGCCTACCCTTCATCCCACAAGTGGGTAATGAGTCCTTGCCAGATTAAAACTACCCTCCTCCCCCGTTACGCTCACTCTGAAACACACATGCACAATGACATCAGCCGAACAGCTAGATGCCATCAATCTACACGACAAGAAACGCTGCAGCCAGACCTGCAGCCTTTCTAAGCATTAGCTGCATCTAAACATCCTGTCTGCTGGCTGCTCTGTAGTGTACGTAATGCAGGAAGGGCTGCTGACAAGACTCATCACTGAGAGGCAGCAATCACTACACAAGGACCTATGGGGGCAGCGCCAAAGACACACCTTCTTAAACTGTGGGTCAGAGCCGAAGGCAGGGGTTCCGAACACAGAGCACTCATACTGTGTACTACACGAGCTGTCCACGCCACGCAACGGTTAGAACGCTGCCTGAGATAGCGTGGCTTGGATTAGAGAGCGCTGTAAAAGGCAGTTTTTGGTTTATTTGTTTATTTACTACTCATACCGCATCTTCTGCTCTTATAGAAACTGGCTTAATCATGGTAGACAAAGACTTTTCCGTATGTGTGTGTATTTATGTGTGCTCATGTTTAGGTGCATGCAGGTGTGTAGGTTTGTGTGTTTGTGTGTGTGTGTGTGTGTGTGTGTCTTTGTGTGGAGTCCAGATATCAGAGCCAATTGTCTCCCTTACTGAACCTGAGCTCACCAATGAGGCTGGCCAGCCAGCTGAGGGATCTTTCTGATTCTCCTACCCAGTACCAGGATGTAGACACATGTCACCACACCAGCTTTTTATGTGTGTGCTAGGAATCTAAAATCTAGTCTTCAGGCTTGCACTGTGTACCAGCTGGTCTTGGCTGTCAGCTTGACACATATAGAAAGGGGGAATCTCATTTGAAGAACTGTCTCACCCAACTAGCCTTCGAGCACATCTGTGGGCATTTTCTTGGTTGCTAATTCGTAGAGGAAGGCCCCGCCCACTGTGGATGGTGGCAATGTGAGCCTGTGCTATAAAGGCAGCCAAAGTTGAGTCTGGGAGCAGACCAATGAGCAGCTTTCCTCCATGGTTCCTGCTTATCTTCCTGCCCTGTCTTCCCTCACTGATGGACTACTGTCTATATCATGAAAGAAATCCTTCCCCCTAGGCTGCTTTTTGTCCTGGTGTTTCACAGCAACAGAAAACACTTTATAGACTACATCACCTTCCTGGCACTGGAAAACAAAGGTTTCGACCATTTTCCAACCATCATTTCCTCAGCATGCATCAAATCAGTATATTTTTACACTACACTATTTTAAAATATTTGATAGTACAAGCTGATGTTTGAGTTTCTGACTTAAGTTTCACTTTAAAAAGTCATGAAATGAATTTGGTTTAGGATTAGAACAGAATTCCCTACAGTTTCCAGAGTAAACATTTCTAAACATACTTTTGTTGTTTTATACTATGTGATCATGTGAAAACATGGTATTCTCAATGTTGACAATGATAAAATAAAAACTCTGAAAAATCAATTCTGTAAAAATGCTGAAGGCATTCTACTTCCTACAGAATCATTCAGCCAAGATTTAAATCTCTAGGTAAAAATAATCACACCAATCTTATTAGTAAACAAATCTGCCACCATCCTTAATAAATGGCAAAATTCTATGTATACTAAAAATATTATTTTAAAATAAAATTTCTGATGATTTGTTATCAGTAAATGCCTGGTAAATGTCTAGTTTATAAGCCTACAAAGCATGTCAGAATTTCTTAGTAGGAAAGGGTCAAGAGTGGGAAAAGTTTACAAAGCTATGCCGTGGAAACAGAGACTCCAACTTCCCAAGGTACCTGAAGTCAGGTAATGAGGATGCAGAAAGGTTAAGGTCCAAAGTCTTACACTCAGTGTTATGGTACCTTCCTTCTCATCAACTCCACTATTAGAAGCTGGCCACTCACACAACTCTGCCAAGAGGAATGTATGTTATATAAGGCATAGGGGAACCCTGGGCACTGCCCTCGGAAGAGATGGATACAATAGCCCCAAGAAGCAGGTCAGTTCAGAGCCTAGTTTAGTAAGCTTGGAGGCTCTAACTAGAGGTACAAAGAATGGAGTGAATGAGGTGAGTACTCCAGGTCACGGCATGAAGTGAGGTGTGGATACCAAGCTATCTCCAGCAGTGATGCCAATGGCAGCAGGTGATCAAATCACAGCTGGAGACAAGGAAAGACACCTATCCTTCCTCAATGTCACATGGTGATGGAAAGCTACAAAATTCAGAGCCATGGTTACAAATTCCACGTCTGCTTATGCAGCACCCAGTCAGGTACAGTGACTTTCACACCAGCGCCCAGTCAGTGTGCCAGGCTCATCAGGCAACCTAGAGGGCAAATAACAGCAAGGTTCTAGATGCCAATAAGGTTAACCCAGAGCTAGGTGCCCAGGGAAAGTGAGGCAGAAGAATTCATCAAAAAGGGAAGTTGTTACCTTAATTTGATCTCTGCTGAAAAGTATTATTTAAAAAAAAAATTATTGGATAACAGTTAATGGTATTTATAACATCTTTGACCTTAGTTTCTCCTGATAGCACATACATAAGTTAATTTCCTTCTTTTTATCTTCTTTTGGGAGAGGTGTTGATAATAGGACTGTCATGGCCAGTTTTATGTCAATTTGGGACAAACCTAAACATACCTGGGAAGAGGGAACCTCAACCAAGAAAATGCTCCCCAACAGAAGGCCTCTAGGCAAATCTGTAGTGTGTTTTCTTGATCAATGATTGGCATTGGTGGGCCTAGCTCACTGTAGGCCATGCCACCCTGGCATGGTGGTCCTGGGTGCTATAAACACACAATCTGAGCAAGCCCTGAGAAGCAAGGCAGTAAGCAGTGTTGTCTTGGTTCCTGCCTCTAGGTTCCTGCCTCGACTTCCGTAAATGACAGAGCATGATCTGAGAGTTTTAAAGCAGAAACAATCCCTCTCCTCCCCTCACTGCTTTTGGTCATGGTGTTTTTAATCACAGCAGTAGAAACCCTAAGACAGGAATGTGGGGATTTGCACAGGCTAAGCGTGTGTTCTGCCACCCAGCGGCATCCCCAGCCTCAACACAACTCCATTTCCATTCAGTGTCCGCTGAAGCTGCACACTGGGTATGATGTCAGTAGCCACTCAGGGAGCACACACACCTGACAATGGCAGTGGTTCCTCATGTAAGAAGTACAAACGCTGGTGTCTGTGGGCTCACCGAGTGGCTCTCTTCCTACCTCTCCCCTCTCCTCTCCACTCAACTCTTTTGATCACCACGTACCAAGAAGATCTTGAATTAAAACTGTGGCTAGATATCTATAGAGAAACAGAATGATTTCTATCCACGGGGGAGCTGTTTTCTCCCAGGGTACTTGGTGGCTTTGCTGTCGTGGGTCTAGAAAGGACCATGGATAGAGTTCTAGTAGGAAAATGGCTACAAAGGAGCTGGAGAATAATAGGGTAGAAAAAAAATTCACCATGTGCCAAGGTGCTGTGGAAGACTTGAGAACAACAGAGGAAGAGTTGAGAGATGAAATAAAGAGAAGCGAATGGATGCGAAGGTCTTTGAGGATGTCCTGTCCCGTTCCCCCCCCCCCCCCGCCAAGCCTTCTTTTTGTCTGTTGTACTTTTTGACACATGGTATCACACACAGCGTAGCACATCTGGCCTAGAACTCACCAGAGCCCAAGCTTCCCTCAAAAACTCCTGACAATCCTCCTGCCCCAGCCTTCAGAGGGCTGGGATTACAAGTGTGAAACACCATAAGCGGGTCACCTCCAGCTCTTATACTCAGCTCCAAGCACCTGGTCCTGGGGAGCCTCAGTCGCCTCCACCCTTCCAGAGTACTCACAGCCCTTCTTCGACTCCCCATCCACTGCTCCCATTGCTTTCTTAAGTGTCTGTCCCTTTCAGCACTCCCCTCCTGGCTCTGACATGACTCCGTGTCCTGTGGTTGAGGTGCAGGTGTCCAGGGCACACTTCCTGAGTAACAGAGAAGGCTTAAGAATGTAGACAACGTCAATAAACAGAGACAGGCTATGACAATCCCAGGGCAACTTTGGGGTGTTAAGCCAATGCACAGCACAAGGAACACCAATAAAATCTCTTTTATGAGACATTCAGGGAGTCATTCATTCACAGGGAAGGAAGGGAGAAAGCCTCGTGCCATTTCAGTGTTCTGTGAGGCCAAATTAGGCACGTTACCACCGGAGCCAGTTCCTTACCAGTACAAGCTTATAAGCACGAAAGGAAACCTCAAGAACCTGGCAAAGTGTGGGGGCTGACAGGATGGCCCAATGGTATGGTGACTGCTCTGCTTTCCAGATGACCTGGGCTTGACCGCCGAAACCACCCGTGGGGGGAAAAATAGTCTGATTTAGCTTTTACCATCTCCGGAAGGAAAAATAAAAATAAAAATAATAATAAGACATAATTACAGAAATACAGTTTATTTGGTTAGAGTCGTGAACGTCTTCCTTGGAAACCTAGCTGTTTAGTAAACAGGTTACTCTCCACACCACTCGGACTCAGCCAGTGAAGATGATGGAAGCTGACACGGAGGTTTAGGACTCTGGAAAAGCCCTGCTGTCACTGTTGCCCAGAAAAGGGCTGAAATCCCAACACATTGAAGCAAAGACACAGCCTCATGTGACACACTGAGAGATACTAAATAAAACTTCCCTGGGTTGCTTTTGAAAAACCCAAATTTTCCTCAAGGAAAATTACCTCTACAGTATAGAAATTTATTAACGACATAAACACCACTCTGACGTCTAGTTGTTTCAATTTGACAGCCTTCGTGCCAGAGTTAATTCCTTACTGTTTTTGATACACCATCATTTCACCAATGTTAATGCTCAAGTGCTGAATTAGTCTGAGTCTCTTAAGTTCCTTTTATGGCATGTATTTAGCAACGCATTAAAATTAACTTTGTTATGAGAAAATTTCCAAATCTCTTGTGATAACTGGCAGCAAGCCAGAGTGTTATAAAAGTCAGACTTGGTGTAAGTGAATGGAGACGTTAAATTGAATTGTTGTGGAGTTGTTTCAAATTACAGCAGGCTTGCTAGCATCCATTTATTTCAGTACACATGGGCCAGGCATGAGTTGTATTCTTTACTGTCTATATCTTTAATTACACATTAACTTCTTCAGAGAAGAGCCCTCAAATCTGTTTTTCCAAGGGGACCCAGCACAGTCAAACAAGCAACGATGAGATTTTGGCAAATGTCCCCCAGCCTGTAGTTGAACTCCTGGAGAAACAAGTGCTGCAGAAGATGGGCTAGAGTGTAGCTCAGCAGTGCGATACCCGCCTGGCATCAGTGAGACCCAGGGTTTGACATCCAGTATCCACCCCCCCCCCACCTTCATCCCCGTGCTGGGCAAAGCAGTACGCACCTCGGGAGCAACCTTTACAGAAGAAAATGGCCATTTCCCCTCCGTGCTCAGTAACCTGTGTTTCAAATAACTGGTTTCCAACAGGAACAGGGGACCTTCACACACCTCTGCTCTTGGGGTGGGACACTCGCCCCTCACCTACAGACAGACAAACTGGACGTGGATGGAACCTAGGCAGAGATAATCTCTCTAAACCTGTTTCCTCGCCCACAAAATAGGTATAAATAGCATTTATGTTGTAGAAGCCTTCTGAGGATTTGAGGCAAAATATGCAAAGCAAAAGCATATTACCAAGAACTTAGCAGGTATTTTATAGTAGGTAAGAGTCATACACACACACACACACACACACACACACACACACACACACACACAAAGTGCCTATTTATGAGGTATAGAGAATGATAAAAAGGGCTATTACTGCCTTAGTGAACTTTATACTGAGTGTTACTCCCAGGAAAGTGTCTCAGGACATTCAAAACTGAGGCAAACTCACTTTCTCTCTGTGTTAAGCACATAAGCCAATCAGATGGAGAAAAGAATGTGGATGCCAGCATGATGGTAGCTGACATGATACCCATGATCAGCCCAAGAGAACCAGAAACACACACACATACACACACACCCAAGGGTCTAGCCAATGCAGCACAGGAGCAGCAGGTGTCAGGGCAGAGCTCAAAGCCCATGTGTCTCAGTTACTTTTCCACTGCTGTGATAAAACACTACGGGCAAAAGCAACCCGAGGAGGAAGAGGTTTATTTCCCCTTATATTTCCAGGTGACAGTCTATCATGAGGAAAGTGAGGGTAGGAACTCAAGGCAGAAACTGATGTAGAAGCCATGGAAGAATGCTGTTGCTTACTGGTTCGCTTCTCGAGTACAACTCAAGGCCACCCACAAGGTGTGGACACAAGATGTCCAGTGCTGGCACCACCCACAGTGTGCTGAGCCCTCCCACATCAATCATTTGTCAGGAAAATGCTTGAGAGACTTGCCTATAGGCCAGTCTGATGGAGGTATTTTCTCAATTGAGAGTTCTTCTTTATAGAGTTCTCTTGACACTCTAATAAATTGTGTCAAGTTGACACAAAATGCTAACCAGTATATCATGATAGTATATTCACAGATGTCAGCCTGCCTACAACCTACTGAGTCTGCTTAAGAAGTAGAGAGAAATAGAATCTATGTAAAAAAAAAAAAAGTTTCTAGTTGGGCACAGCTGCACACACCTTTAATCCCAGCACTCAGGAGGCAGAGGCAGGAGGATGTCTGGCTTACCTAGTGATTCTCAAGCCACACAAGGCTACAAAGTGAAACACCTCAGAATCACTTGATTTGAATACCTACAAGTAGCTGTTTTAGTGTCTGCTACTGTAGTGTTAATTAGTGAAATATAAGGAAGAGCAGAGCAAATGCAAGGGCTAACTAGAAATCCGAACAATCCAGCCTAAGTGAGCAAAGGCAAACCTGCTGATGTAAGCGGAGCTGACAGTTTCGGTAAAGGATCACAGAAGGTTGGACAAATGCTAGGAAGATCAATGCCTTGGATGATGATGAGGGTTTCAAACTCAGAAGAGCAGGGTTAGTGAGACTTCTAGGCTCAGGAGTTGTAACAAAGCAACAAAGACACATATAAATCTATAGAAACAGCATTGTATTCCTATAAAAAAAAAAAAAACAAATAAATAGTAGAAAGAAAGGAGGGACGTTTCTATGCAACTATTAGCCTAAACTCCCTTCAGCTAGGACAAGGTCTCCATCGTCTGGGTTTTCATAGCATTTTGCTTGTGTCTATCTTACCAGGTCAGGGTTGTCTGTCTTGGTCTATGTACTACCAAGCATATGACCCTAGATGCAGGCCAAATGCTACTCATCTCTGTTCAGTATTGGTTGAGCATACTAATCTACCTCTCAAGATGACTAATGTAATCCTAGTCAACTCTATGTCCTGAATACCTTCCTTCAAGTAAGAATTTCTAGAATACTCTAAGATCTTCGCTGATTACTGCACACAAGCCAACACTGTCTTAGGAAGAATTTTTTTAAAGCTCTAAAATATAAAGGGCGATGTTGTCATACTTACGGTCAAGAGGGAAAGTTGATGCTAATGGTCCTTTGGACACCCTCTCCAGAAGGCTGCCCCAGATAATTTCCTGTCTGAGCTTGGTCTTTCATGCCTTAATTTTCCTCAGTTCACATTCATTGTTAGACTAGCATAACACAAGCCACACCTGGACTTATACAGAGGCATATATAAATAATATCTGACTCCAATGGAACAATTTTCAGAGAGCAAACAGTAGGTGATGAAAACTGGCTTCAAAACAGTTAAGTTTATATCCACGAATCAGTGAAGCTCTTGACCTTCAACAAGAGAAACTTCTTTTGGCTGCAATGATGGTTAAGAGATGTACAAGTGATAAAGACTGAGAATAAGACCTTGAAGTGCCCAGGTGAAGAACACCTAGCCTTCTCCTGAAGACTCAGGGAACACTACGGAAGATGAAGCGAAGAGAATGTAAGAGCTAGAGATTGGTGAGCAGGGCTAGAAAGTGGCATCTTCTAGATACAGCACGGCTGACGCAGTCACGAACCGACTGCAGCTGTGGTACCTGTACAAGACTTGTACAACGCTGGGCCAGTCCGCATTTCATCACGGCAGGAGGGTCCATGAGACGCTGCCCTTGCTGACAACTATGTAAAGTTAATGTGGCTGGTGGAAGGCGTGTCACTCTCTTCAGTGAAGGAGCCACTGACAAGCTTGCTCCAGCAAGCAAGCTCCCATCCACACTTATATGGGCAACCGCAATTCAGTGGGTCACCTGCCCAAAAAGGGGCATGAAAGGAGGAGGCAGAATTGTTGAGAAGAAAGAGTTCAGTGGAATAAAGGAGGGGGGAGGATGAGGCAAGGCAATAAGGGCTGAAGTGGACTAAAATTCATTATCTACAGAATGAAAAATACCAAAGACTATCATACAAATACAAATACACACACACACACACACACACACACACACACACACACCTCCACAGCAAAAGTGGGGCAGAGAACCTAAACAGACTTATTTCTAGAGCACATACCAGGAGCCAACAGATGTTTGAGAAGGAGATGGCATCACTGGCTACTAGGAAGTGCCTGTGTAAACCAAGAGATACACAGCACATCTGCTAGGATGGCCATTTTTAATAGATAACTAAGCAACATGTGCTGGCGAGAAGGTGGAAAAATTGGAACCTCAGCGCACCGCTGGTGGGAACGTACCTTTGCACAGCTACTTTGAGAAACAGTATAGATGGTTCTCAAAAGATGAATACTAGAACTACCATATGCCCTCAACCCTCTGTCTCAATATGTACTCAAAGTCAGTGGAAGGAGCATGTTACACAGACAAAGGTATTCTCATGCTTTCTATAGCACTGTTCACAGGAGCTATATATATAGAGAATATATAATATTGCATACATGTAATACAAACAACTGTCTGTGCATGGATGAACAAAAAAGTACTATTAAATAGAGCACTATTCCGTCTTATAAAAGATCTCTAACAAAAATATGGATTAGGCTAGGTAACATCAAGCTAAGTGAAATAAGCTAAGCACAGAAAGACAAACACTGCAAGACCTCAACTCTCTTAAATGCATTGGGACACATGCTTAAAATACAGTCAGAAACAGGGACTAGAATAGCGACTAACAGAAAGACGTGTGTGGGTGTGGGGAGAAGTAATTCAAAGAGCACAGGGCTGCAGTTATGAAAGATAAGTAAGTTACACTGTATTTTTTCACTGTAAATTACACTGAAGTTGCTGACAGTAGAGTTCAGGTGCTGTTGCTTATACACACACACCTCACATGCACACACACGTGCACACACACACAAACACACCACACATACATGCATGCACACATACACACAAACATACACTAATACAGCCTCCAGAAGGTAACTTGATGAGGAGGTGTTCTGGATGTGTTACCTTGTTTGAATGTTGCCATTTCATCAGGCATACATATGTCAAAACATCAGTTACATCCTCTGAACGTATAATAAAAAAGTAATTAAAATGAAAATCTTGTGATACATTCAAGTAATTGGTTGAACCAGCAGAAAACTATCTATCACAGACAAAGCTACAAGGTATGTCTGAAAAGAGTCAGGAACAGCTGTAGGGAAGGTAGGAGCATGGAGAATTTCAACATGAAAGTTTTAAAATCTTGAGTATAGGCCACTATACTTGGCTCCTAAAGAGGAATGGGGGCCAGGAGTATCATAAAAGAACATGAGAACATGGAGAGCCAAGTTTCTATTTCTATATCCAAAAATTAAATCATATTGTCTTTAACTACGGGCTAGGATGAGGTATCTTTGTTAATCAGAGAGCAAATACAAGTCCCAGGCCTTGAAAGGAGCCCAGGTGTCAACACTGACACCCTACCACAGACAAGAACGGGGTCTCAGCACATACGATACTCATTTCTACCCACAGAACTGCATCTTCTTGCCGTGTTTGATCCCAGAGACTACTACTGAAAATGTGACACCGAAAACCAAAAGTGGCCTGGTCGTGGTGGCCCACGCCTTTAATTCCTAGCACTTGGGAAGCAGAGGCAGACAGATTTCTAAGTTTGAGGCCAGCCTGGTTTACAGGTGCCAGGACAGCCAGAGCTACACAGAGAAACCCTGTCTCAAAAAATAAAACAGACAAACAAACAAACAAAAACCAAAAGTGGACAATACTCTTAAAATCCCTAGTCTCAGAGTTACATGGTCATTCATTCATAATCTTACTTGGCAGACACTTGTCCAAGGCCTGGGATGTACAGGTATTGTAGGTACTGGAAAGAGGAGGAAACCAAAAGACAGGAACTTTAGTAGCTATCTAGTAAATCTTAATTTACATCAACAATGACCTTGAAAGGTAATCCTGTGTGATACTATGTTCATTGCTGTCCCCAAAGAGGGAATATTACTGCCCAAAGGATACACTGATTTCAGTTGTGGGGCATGAGGAGCACGCGTCACAGCCACTGCCCAAAACTGTTTCTCAAGGTGTGATCCGGGGACCGACAAGACCGAGGAAGGATTATTTTTGGAAGGCAGCTGCTGGGCCTTACCTAGGACTCAGAATCTGACTGCTATAAACCTCATGTGTGCACTTGAAGGTGCAGAAATGCTGCTGGGATTTGGGTTTATTTATAAGTTCAGTTGCTAGACAGCTCAGCTAGCAAGTAGCAAATCAGACATCTCAGGTTCTTTCCAAACCTCTGCAAGAGCCAGGGTCTGAGAACTTGGCTTTAGTGAGGTTACACAGCCATGAAGTCCTACTGTGTTCATAACTGGGCTTGATTCTGACCAGGCGCAGAGTATTTGAACAGATCTGGTTCTTATTATAAAGGGGGTCGGTCTCTACAGAGAGCCTATTTCCACAAACAAAATATAATTTGAAAGACTCCCCACCCCATGCAAATCACCTAAGATCAGCTCCACAGCTTTCTAACCCATGCCAATGCTACCAAAAGTCTGGAGGGAACCTAGATGCTCTTAACACATGCCAGGTCATAAGGTTGAGGACAAACCTACAAATATCTTCACCATCTTTAACAACAGAACCTGGAGAAACTCAAAAATCAGATGTCAGAACAGATCTATTATTAGATGCCCATGACACATCACACTTCATTAAACTTTAATTTCCACTTTCAAAACCTAGACTGTTTTGAAACAAGGACATAATTCATTTAAAATTCTTTATATAAGAGAAAAATATGTTCTGTTCCCATTTCCTCCGAAGAATACAGGTGTCTGAGACCAGAATTGCACTTGCTTGGGACCAGCGTCTTCTAAGAAACTTAGGGAAATGAAATTGCAGTCCCTGGTAAAGGACCCCGCCTCTTCCATAAGCTGGTGAGTCGTGGGCTACGTTGCCAGCTATTGTTGGACACACCATTAAACTTACTGCTAAGAGTCTGCGACTATAATTACTGATTCTGTTTACGCCCATCCTGACAATAGATGACCCAAAAAAATTGAGCGTTTGTCCCAACTCTATCATACCAAGCAGATAAAATGCAGAATACTTGAACCATTTCTATCCTTTCCTTCTGTTCTCATTTTTACTAAGAGGACTGTTTCAAACATACAAAATTCCTTATTGTCTTTCAAAACAAACAAACAAACAAACAGGAATTCACTGTGTGTCTGTGTCTGTCTGTCTGTCTGAATGTTTGTATGTGGGGGTGAGTAGGTATCCATGTGTGGCAAATGTTCATCCAAAATCTGTAGACACCCCAAATATGCATTCTAAATTTCCATCCACAAAATGTATTTGTTTTTAAATTTAGAGACAAAGTTCAATCAATCCTTCCAAGACTCTCCGTGGGCCCATCCTAAGCAGTGGACGAAAGCAGGCATATCTGGCCCTTGCTGCTCCCTCATCTCAGAAGTTTCATTAGAAAACCAGCTACTTCTTCGAGAACAGGGCAAACATCATAATTAGCAGAAAATGACATAAACAAACAAACAAATAAAAGCGTTACAAAGATTAGTTCTAGCAGAAATTTCTTCTGAGGGTAAAAACAAAACTAGGTGCCAGCGACAAACGAAGCAGAGTCTGAGAGCACACAGAGAGAGTTAAAACCAGGCCGTTCATCATGCTGGTGCAACAGCACAGTGGAACACTGAGTTGCCTTCATTTGGAAAAATGGAGCATCAGTTTCCCGAGAAAGATGGTTCTAGATTTTTTAATGTGTTACTACGCTGTGTACTACGCAATACTCCACATTAAAACTATCAATGGCAGAGGAAGAATAGCAGGACAAAGTCGGGCTTGTCAGAAGCAGCGCTTCCTGCCGCCCCTGTACCAGAGACCACACTACAAGCGACTGGGGTGCCCCATGCAGGCTGCAGATTACACTGGCTGCTCCGCACGAACAGCTTGGCTAGAACACAACCCTCGCTCCTTCTTCCCAAAGCGACGGCTTCTTCATCACTGAGAAACGTTTCCGAGTGTGCTTCCCCAACCGAAGGTCTTTCTAGAAGTACAGCATAGCTGTCAGTGAGTTAGTTCACTGTTTAAGAGGGAAACAGCCGAGTAAAAGCAATCAATAGCGTCTCGGAGACAGCTGTCCTCTCGGCAAAAGGCTTCATGCTTCCTTCTAAGTGACTTTCCCCACCCCAGAGGCCAGTGAAAGCTTTTAAGGTACAAACAATGGAGATGAAGCAAAGCTACTAAATTTTTTAAAGGCCTTAAAAGTCCCTCATCAAACAGGGAAGTTTCCAGTAAAAACTAGCTAGGGTCACAGAAAGACAATGCTCCAAGATGGTCAAGGCAGAGAATAAACAAGGAAGGAGCAAGACAGATTTTGCTCCTGCCCTGGAGAAAACAATTTCACCAATTCTGTGTGACACTGTCAATGAACGGACTCATGGAACTTTTTTCGTGATTGCTTAAAAGTATTAACCAAAGTTGCTTTGAGACATCAATCACAAAGGAACACAATGAAGAGGTACAGGTCAGCAAATATGGTGGCTAAGATGCTTCTCTTGGTGATGACAGGGGTCACGCTGCTATTGCATAAAGCAAATGTGGCATGACTTTGTCACAAACAAAAAACTCGGACGTCGTTCCTAGAGCAATACCTAACTCTGTTGTTTGTTATAAACAGGGGAGACCCACTTCTCTAGTGGTGATCCCACAGTGAGAGGTGAGGTCAGGGCATCCACAGTGGTGACCCCAGTGATGATGGAGGGGGGAAATCACTGGATCTCCAGCTCTGCTCTGTGATCTTAGCCCTCAGGTGGCTGAGGTGGGTGGACTTTACTGAATTTGATGCCAGCCTGGATCACAGCGTGCAACTCTATGGGCTGGAGAGGACGGCTCAGAAATTAAGAGCACTGGTTGCTCTTTCAGAGGTCCTGAGTTCAATTCCCAGCAACCACATGATGGCTCACAACCATCTATAATGAGATTTGGTGCACTCTTGTGGCTTGCAAGCATACATGCAGGCAGAATGCTGTATGCAAAATAAGTAAATAAATCTAAAAAGGAAAGAGAGAGAGAGAAAGAAAGAAAGAAGGAAGGAAGGAAGGAAGGATGGAAGGAAGGAAGGAAGGAAAGAGAGAGAGAAAGAAAGACAGACAGACAGCGCTTCCTACGAGATGCTGCAGTGATAGACCATCCTTCCTTCAGGGTTCTCCCCTCAGCCAGCTCTAACCTTGTCAATAATAAGCTTGCAAACAGTCTATGGAAAGCCTTCCTCCAGAGTGCTTCTATCCCCCACAGGCAGCTGTCTAGGGATGCAAGAAGAATCCCATATTGTCACCAACCAGGAAATTCACTTAGGTATCTGGCCTTCGCTTTGATTTGGGATTTCAATGTCACGAAACACTTGCCTTGAAGGGAGGGCGAGAGATCATTCTGGGACTCATTAGCGCTTTTATTTGTGTCCAACAACAAACTAACATTAACGTTTATATCTGAAATCAAAACAATTTACGAAGCATGTAATCAGTCAGCGAGGCACTCGCCTATCCAGTGTGTAAACATGGGAAGCTCGGGTATTCTAATGCCTCGCTTTCACCCGCTGCCCTCTCTGTGAACCTGGAGCAAGAGAGCCCATTCGAGGTGCCAAATACTCACGGGCAGGAAATTACACAACAAGTTTTTAAAAAATAATAATAAATTTCCTGAGACAGGGTTTCACTATGTAGCTGAGGCTGGCTTTGAACTCTCGATCCTCCCAAATGCTTGGCATGACAAGCATGTGCCACCACATTTTTTGTTTGGGGGCATGCTTTGCAAAATCTTTAGAGAAGCCTCCCTTTCTCTCTCTCTCTCTCTCATTCTTCATAGACACAAAACATTAGGCAAATGCTGATAGGTAGCTTGAGATTTAAACCAATGTTCAAAAATCTGAATTAAACAACAACAAACCTTCAAAACCTTAGACCAGCAATTTCTCCTGCCTACAAGATGGAGCAGAAATGGAGGAAATGGCCAACCAATGACTGGCCCAGCTTGAGACCCATGCCATGAGAGGGAGCCCGCCCCTGACACTATTAATGAGATTCTGCTATGCTTGCAGACAGGAGCCTCGCATAGCTGTCATCAGAGGGGCTTCACCCAGCAACTGATGGACACTGATGCAGAGACCCACAGCCAAACATTAAGTGAAGCTTGGGGGATCCTGCAGAAGAGGGGGAAGAAGAATTGAAGGAGCCAGAGGGGTCAAGGGCACCACAAGAAAACCTACAGAATCAACTAACCTCGGCCCACAGGGGCTCATAGAGATGGAACCACCAACCAGAGAGCATGAATAGGATGGAACTTTGCCCTCGGCACTTGTGTAACAGTTGTGAAGCTGGGGCTTCATGTGGGACTCCTACAATGGAAACAGGGGCTGTGTGACCCTGTTTCTTGCCTTTGGATCCCTTTCTCCTAACTGGGCCGCCTTGTCCAGCCTCAGTAGAAGATGTACAACTTGATATGCCAAGGCTGGTTGGTACCCATGGGAGGCCTCCCCTTTTCTGAGGCGAAGAGGAGGAGGGGTGAATGGAGTGGGAGGGGAAGGGAGAGGAAGGGACTGGGAGGAGAGGAGGGAGGGGGGAAAGCTGTGATAAGGATATAAATAAAGTAAATAAACAACTTAATCAAAAAACAATACTGTGAACTAAAAAAAAAAAAACCACCCTTAAAATTACACTTAATATAAAAGATGTATTTATATAAAAATGTCCTTATACAACACATGACCATGTAAAAGTGAATATAACAACTAAATTTCTTATGACTTATTTTATTTTTTCAATTTCGTGTGTGTTTGTGTTTGTGCAGGTGAGTGCAGGCACCTGCCGAGGCTAGAAAAGGCTGCTGGCCTCTGTGGGCTGGAATTACAGGCAGCTGTGAGCCACCCTATGTTAGTGCTGGCTATAAAGATTACAATAACTCATTAGCTGCAAACAGAGTCTGACCCCTCCTGACCTTTCTGAAACCTTTCATGAACATCAAATTTCACTGAGTTTAATGTTGGTGTGGACAAAGCAGAAGATATAAAAGTTACAGCAAGATAACAGGCAATCTACATGTTTCTCCCCTCCCCCTCTGTGTGTGGGGGGGAGGGCGCTAGGGGCTACCTTTGTCGAATGCCAAACATTACCACCACGGAGCTCACAGGTTTCTTCTCTGTGTTAAGATATTCCTGGAATCCATTTAAAGGCATGTCTACTGGGAAGATAACATATACCCTACCGACTATACTGTTCCTTTATTCCAGTTACCTCTGGTTATTCCCCTAGCAAGCTGCAATGGGACTAGGCGAGACCAGGAAAGGGCAGCAGGCAGAAGACTACCCAGAGGGACACCGGGCCCAGCTGGCTGTGGCAAAGCCCACATCTCCCATGCTCTGCACTTCACTGACTCCAACTGGTTCGGGAAAATGAGACTTCTTGAACTGAAGCTCGGAGGACAAACTCTTTGTAAAAATCTTCAGCAAGGTGACACACAGCTGTGCCAGGCATCCACCCAGGACCCTACCTTCAGGGTTCACAGACCCTGAGCTATAACATACCGTACACCCAATTTCAACATAAAAGTCCTCCATCAATCCATGCTCTGTACTCAGGCCCTTCACACCAGCTAGGTCAGTAGAGCATTCCTTTCCCATTTCCTGCCTTTTGGTCCAGCCCCCTAGTGTGAGGAGGTTGCTAAGCACTGAAAGAAAGCTATGCAGGGATACATGATCACACAATTAGATACAAGCTCACAATTGCTAATCCTCGGCTTATAAATATATTAAACACGGGGATCTTAATTATGACTGGTATTACATGCATAATGCTGAGATAACTGGGAAAGCCTTTTCTGACTTAAACTGTTCTCAGAAGAATCGAATTATTATTTTTCTGGGAAAATGGGTCTACTATCAGTACTGAGTTCAGTGGTTCGTGGGTATGAAGAAATCCGGTTGGAGCTGGCTCACCATGTAAGTTGATAATCTGAGCTTGATTTCCCAGAACCCATGCAAAGGTAGGAGAGAACTGACGTAATAAAGTTGTCCCCTGTCCTACACGTGCACGGTGACACACATGGGCACATGCACACATAACGCACGGCGATAACAGATACATAAATTAAAAATGAATCCAGTCGAACTCTCTGTATTGTTAAAAGTACCAGATAGTGAAGTTGAAACGGTATTTTGTCACCTTACTGATTTCAAAAGATATATTTAAACAGAAAGGTTGGGAAGAAAATAATCTTACCACAGATGCTTTACCCCCCGTATTTTATAGGACTCGCTAAGGAAAAGGTGGGGGGAGAAAACAGGGGAACTTAGAAGGGGAGAAACACATTCATTCTTAAATATTAAAGTGTCTCTAGAAGGAGCACTTTAAAAAGAAAAACAAAATAAAACAAAACAAGCATCACTACATCATTATCAGGTCCTGCAAGTCTTTAAAACCCTTAAAAATCAAGCTAGTGTTCAATGCTCATTTCCCTCGTATTGTTTTCCTTTTGTTGAAATCAGGATCCAATCCACCCTTTATAACTGGCTGGCTGTCAGGTCCCCTTGGCCTCTCTCAAGCTATGGATTTTCCCTGTGTGTGTGCTTGTGTTGTTCCTGGTCCTTTGACCTATTAAGTTTTGATGTTTTGTTGATTACAGCTATAAAACACCCTCTAACATGCCGGCTCGATTCCTTCATGCTCTGTACACTGGCACGTGTCTGCAGACATCTGATCAGACAAGTTCAGTTTCAACAAATAAAATTTGTAAAGACTGTTATGTTCTACCAGGATATAGCAAAGGAAACTTTTTTGTTTTTACTCAAGTTGGAGTGGAGGGGAGAGACAGCTTAATCAATCAGTAAAGTAAGTGTCTGCTATGCAAGAATGAGGATCCCGAGATTCCACGATGATAATAAAGGGAGGAGGGGGAAAGGAAGGGACGGAAAAGGATGGGGTGTGGCCAGATGTGACACTCAGGGCTGTCCTCCAACCTCCAGATGCACTCTGTTCCACACCCTTCAACACGCAAACCCACACAAATAACCACACACACGGGCACATACCCACAGAGCAACAATAACAAAATACTGCAGTCTTTCATTTCTGTGTTCTCTTCAATGGGAAGTTTTGAGTGTGTCCTGAGTTTTTAAAAGTCTGGCATTATAACTACCAACATTGGAAATTTCTGCGCTCTTTCAAGAAAACTCATAGAAGAGAATTCTCTACAATGTCAACTCAAGGAATAACTACATCTTGTAAACAGAGTCCATACAATCACAATTCTTTATCTTGCAAAAAAACAATTAGCCAATGACATAGTATTGATGTAACTATTAACATACAATAATATGGTGACCCAAGGTTGCATATGACACCGTAATTCTCACCATTATCCCCATGTGACACGCATCACATGAACCGTTTCTCTCCTGAAAACCTACCTCATCGTCTTTGACCTTTATCTTGCCTATACCCCTAAGAAATAAACTTTTCAACATATATATATTCCAAAGTATTAAGTGTCCCCATGTATTATAATAACCCTGTCATTACAAATAAACACCATGTCTAAAACAAGCCAAGCTCTGATTTGTAGCATAGTAAGTAGTATGGGGCAAAAATGAACTCAGAAGAGTAAACAGACTTTCTATTATAAAAGTGTATTTCCAGAAACTGACACTTGAGAACAAGCTTGTTTTCAATGCGTTTGCAAGCACGCCTCTACAGTGGCTTTGGTTGGGGTGAATGCTAAGTCCAAGCCAGCAAGTGATGCCAGTGCACAGACTAGGTAGGTGACTACTAGAGAACAAAAACTAACGGCGACATGCCAGGTTTTTCGTGAAGTTGTGTCAACTGAAAGGCGCAGCTCAACTCAGACATTTCCTCTGCTGGGAGGATTTCCCCACACCTCATGGAAGTAGTGACCCACCATACCTTGCTATTTTTCTCACTCACATTCTGTCTATTTCAGCACAAATCACATTCCATGTGACCCCTGAACAGATGCTGATTCATTCTAGGTGTTTCCATGCTAAGAACTCAACAGGTATGACTATTTTCTTAGCTTGGAGACTCTTCTTGTCTGCCTCCACACCTGGCGAACCCCTGTGAGCATGAAATGTTCCCTGAGCGAACATGAAGCATCTCACTCATTCTCCTCCTAACAATCATGTGATCTGCACAGGAAAGCCGGATTACATGTTCATTTTCACATTAAAAGCAACTAAATTAGGCTTTGATATGACTTCCTCTGAAGTCTCCCAACTAGTAAGCAGGTGTTCTGGAGCCCTCTGAACTTGAGACTAACAGACTGTGGGGTGATGATTAGCATAACCTCAGGGATGAAACACAGAGAGAAAAGAGCAAAGATCTTCCTTGGCTGAGACTGGGAACACTAAGCCTGGGATCTCTATGTAAACTGGCTTCATGGGAAGGAGGAACTCCTATGAGTTGAGGCCAACACCTTCAGAGGAAAGGCATGCTGGGAGTCAGCAGCCCCCCTCACCCCTAAACAAGAATTCTTTCCTCGAAAGAACTTGAATACCAGTTTATTCTATAAAGTAATGCTGGGCTTTCAGACACTATGAAAAATGCCGCCTGTGTGCAGACCCCACCAGGGACAGGGCTTCTCAGCTCCTCAGGTAGCACAGAAAGTTTCCAGATGCCCTAGAAAGCCTTTTGGACCATGCTTCGTTATCTCGGTCCAGTGATTTGTTTCTGAGCCGCCACGTCAGTGGGAGCCTACCTTTGCCCGGCAACTCGTCCACTGCTCTGCAAAGGCCAGCAAGACAAATGGTTCTGGGGAATAATGAAGTCCTAAAGATTTCACTCCTTTCCCTTAGGGATGCTCAGGACAGCTTTGGGAAGAAGTAAATCAACAGTCTAATTACAGGAAGAGAATTTGAAGCGAATTCTCCCAATAAGCTAAAAGAGTCCTACGTGGTGGCACAGGCCCCTAATATCTGTGATACCTGTAATATCTCAGCACCTGGGGGGCTGAGACGGGAGGACGCTGAGTTTGAGGTCAGTCTGAGCTACAGAGTGAGACCCTGGGCTCAGAGAAAGAAGCGCAAGTAGAAGTGGACACGATACTGCCTTTGGGGGTACGGTATTTACAAAGGAAGTTTACCTAGGAGGCCCTGGACCAAGCACAAGCGTGGGAAGGTTGCCACAGGAGGTGGCGCCTTCTGTGAGAGAAGGGCAAAGTTCTCCAGTGAAATATAAAAACTTCAGATTGTAAAACCAGACCTCAGAACAGTTCTTGTCTTCCCCAGTCCCCACACGGTGAGACAGCTAAGGAAGAAGATCCTATCTTACACATAACAGTCTCACCCAGAGCAGTGTGTGCAGGGCACACGGCCTACAGAAATAAACCCCAGGAAGTAAGAATAGACGTGCTAAGTAAATGATAAAGGGACTTTGCACCTAAGCCTTAGGGAAGTACCTATGAGCAGGGGATCTCCAGGAAACGGCGCAGAGCCAGTCTACATTCGAGCGTGGCTTGCCTTTTCTTCATACGACTGTAGTGCTTGGTGGGGGTGGGGGGACGAAGCAAATTATTTCAAAAATAAAATGTTATGTGGTGGTTAATTATTTAAAACGTGGCTGGTTTAATAACGAATTCTGACTGACTCACAACAGTCACGTCTGGAAACATCCGACTCACATGGAAACAACATAAACCGGCACACTGAATGTCATCATCCTTCCCTTTACAGCTTCTTTTTCAGACACAGAGTTTTTTTTTTTTTTTTTTTTTTTTTCATCACGGAATACATCCAAGAAGATGAGACCAAGAATCACCTAGCATGTGACATGAAGGGGGAGGTGGGGTTGAAGGGGTGGCGGCAGCAAGAAGGGACAGGGAGGGCATTGTGGAGGAGGATACAAACAAGGTATGATGACATATGCACATTAAATGCCATCAAGAAACCAATTACTTTGTATACTAACTTAAAATTAATTTAAAACAGAAGAGAAAAAGATTTTGCAAAGATTATCAACTCTAGAAGAATAAAGATGTTAATCTTAATCAAACAAGTTCAGATCCTCAAGATTATTTAAGGATCTAATCCAAGTCCTGACCCAGAAAGTATATGTCAATCACTAGAAACATGGGATTCAAGCCAAACTGAATAAGTGTCATAGGGAAACTAATGGCCAGTGTAAGTAAAGCTCCACAGTAATTGTATGTGCCTAGAGTCACCCCATCCCAGGAGCCTGGCAGCCAAAGGGTCGGGTCACCAGCATTCATGAAGATCAATTAATGCTCTCTATTTTCACATGTCACACTTCTCACAAAGCTTACTTTAATCCTCTTTTATATAGCTCCATGACACCAATCAAGAAATTAAAAAAGACAAAGGGATTTCATGGAGGTTCTACTTCTAACAGACTCAGAACTAGTGTGTATGGCCTCCCTTGATTTACAGTCTAGATTGTATCAAGTGCTGTAAGCAGCTGTCTGTTGGAGGATGTTTTTGTCCATGATGTGTCCACATGCTGATTTCTTTAGCCAGAGATCTGGTTACAGTTCAGACTTTGGCACTGTCATTATTATGAAGCATCTCCAGTCTTAGCATGTTGTAAACATTGGTATCCATCACCTTCTGATTGGTTAAATAAAGAGCTGGACAGCCAATGGCTGGGCAGGTGCAGAAAAGGCGGGGGGGGGAGAGAGAGAGAGAGAGAGAGAGAGAGTCTGTATCAGGTGAGAACCAGGAGAGTTGGCACCGGGAACATGGATGAAGAAGCAGGTACCAGAGCAAGACTAAGATGGCAGGTAATGGGCAATGTGGCAGGAAGTAGGCCAGGCCAGTGTCAGAATAGCAGAGTATCTACCCAGCTATAGTGCCTGAAGCTTTTAATAAATATAATGGTCAAAATAAATAAATATGGTCAAAATAAATATAATGGCCATTATTCAGACAAGGGTGGGCATAGAAAGAACCTTGCATTTTACAGTTGTCATTTTAAAGCAATTTACAAACATTTTTCCATTTCATCAGACCACTGCCACCCAAGGGTCTACTGTTTCCACTTTACAGACGACTATCCTACAGCTAAATGACTTGCAAGTTCATCCAGGAGGAAGGGGAAAGTTAGGACTTGAATCAAGTGCCATGTGACCCTGGAGTCCAAGGTGCATTTCACTATCAGCATCTTCTATTTGCTGATCACACCATAACCGAACAGAAGCCAAAGGTTGGGTTTTGACAGTCATTGTTATCGTCCATATGAACAGTGAAAACAAACAGCCAAGCCCTGTCAACAGCCATACCTGCTGTACATGAAATACTACAAAAACAAACTAACACATTACTTTAATTACTGCCCAGTTCTTTGACAGTAATCACAAACTTTTGGTTATCTTGGGAGTTACGGCAGCTTTAAATACACTAATACGTTTCCAAGAATCTCAGAAGTATAATTTACTTCACAACGGTGAAACTGCTAGCTTGGCCCAATCACTGGTAAAATGGGAATCATACAACCTATCTCCCAGGGCTTCCGTGTGGGATGTAAGGAAGGTCATGCGTGTGCTTAGTTTTGATGCATAGTCACTCAAAATTGCTACAATCACACAGACTGCTCCTACCATCTCATTTGGAACTGGACCAAAAAGGTCCAGTGGACCTGAAGGTCCTTTCAGGTTCACTGAGAATAAAAGAATAAACAGCCCAGGGAATAAATTCTAGTTGTGTTATGTTAAAATGAGAGCCTGGAAACAGGCACCTATAAAGTTAAGGCAGATCTGATAGCTGACTTCCAAACAAAACAGATATCCCTCACCACCTATTCCTAAAAAGAAACAAAATAATCATAAAGAATCTCTCGATATAGGAAAGGTTTAAGAATGAGCTGTGGGAATTAATTAACGGTGAAAGAGAAGGGACAGATACAGCATAGACAAATAGTGAATAGGAGAAACACGGTAACTCACTAAAAATAACTCCATCACAAAAAACTAAGAGGAAGCTGTGCTGAGGTGCAGTGTCTATCTAGCCTGGGATGGAAATTTCCACTAACCAAAAGAGGAAGAATATTACAGAAGAAGGTACCTCTCCCCTCCATGCCACTCCAAAGGAAGCAAGTGGAACTTCAGGAGCTGAGGTGGCTGAACTAAACAAACCACAGGAGAGAGGGGTCTTTAGGTTCAAACATAAGGAGACATCTCTCCTAGTCTTTGGCAATTGCAAAGCCTCTCCAGCACTAGACCTTTTTAGGGAAGTTGGAATCTGGTTAGCCTCTTTCATTAAACAAAGAAAATGAGGTTTCTGTTGTGTGACAAAACTTTTCCTGGGGAGACACAACACACACTGTCTACTCAGCCCAGATAGGATCCCACAATAGACCAAAGAAAAGATGTCACTTAAGCCCTACTTGGTGAAGCAGTAAGTTTTACTGGGGTTACTTACAGGAGTATGGGTGAGGGGTGACTCACCAAGGCCCACCCCTGGCATGGTGACAGCTCACAAGGAACCTGAAGCACACTGCACAAGCTGAAGGCAGCTCAAGAGGTCGGAATGCGCTCTTTCCAAGTGACTGGTTTACAACTCCAATAGGCCTCTGAGAGCCTTCGAGCCATCTTTCACAGCGTGGCTTACCTGAGAATCTCCTTCTGCTTAGCTTGCCTTTGAGTCAACTTTGCGGCTTTTATTGCTTACTCAGGCAGGGAAGGGCTGAGTGAATCTTGTCAGTTTGGGGGACTTCCTGAAGCTATTTTGAGTTGTTTACCTTCCTGTTTAAGGAGCTTCCCTAGGGGATGGAAT
Organism: Psammomys obesus; assembly: GCF_907164565.1. Classification (NCBI taxonomy): domain Eukaryota; kingdom Metazoa; phylum Chordata; class Mammalia; order Rodentia; family Muridae; genus Psammomys; species Psammomys obesus. Next base: position 17,543,233 of record NW_026596057.1, on the reverse strand, counting down.
GTTTCCTCTCAAGACAGTTTCTTAGTAATGTTTACTATAATTGCTGAATGTATAACTTAAGGGTATCTTTAAGTGACACACAACTTCACAAACCTACCCCCTCCCCTGCCACTGCTACAACCACACACACACACACACACACACACACACAGTTTTCAGGTATAAGCCTTGCAAATATTGACAATACTTCTCCAAACCTACATTACTGCCTTGCTATTCTGATGAAGCAAGTTTAACTTCGTAGTGTCTTTCAAAGAAACTTGGAGAAAGTCAGAGGACTTTTCTCAAGGTAAGTATGTAGACAAATTCTTTAATTAAACAAACAAGCAAGCAAACAAACAAGGAAATGGATATGTTTTCTGATGTTGCTGATCTTGAAGCAAGCTTCCCAAAGCCATCAATATCTACTGTGGAGGAATCAGAAATCACTTCCTGTTACTCTGTCCCCCCAAAATCATTCTAAAATCCATCTTCGTGGCCTCATGAGACTCTTCCCCATCAGAACTAGGAAAGCAAAACCAAGGAATGTATATAATATGATTCCTCAAGTCATCATATCTGAAGAAATCAATTGACTGCCAATAGAGCAGTCTCATAAGTTACTTTTTTTCCCCCTAAATCAACCATGGAAAGAAAAAGCCCTTAAGGAATCATTAGACTCAATGTTTACACCACTTTTCTTTGCATGATAACCACAACTATCCTTGTTAACTCTTTAACACTTAAGATGACGTCCATTACAAATGCTGAATGACCTGTCTCAGGTAATTGACAAACTGTTGGGTTGGTCTCAAGTATTTTACAAATTTTATTAGCCAGTTTCTATTTTAACTAAGTCACAGAGTGTAAGGCTGGCTTCCTGTGTGTAATACATATAGCAAAGAGTAGATTTAGAGGGAGGGAGGGAAGGAGGGAGAGAAAGAAGGAAGGAAGGAAGGAAGGAAGGAAGGAAGGAAGGAAGAAAGGAAGGAAGGAAGGAAGGAAGGAAATTAAGCTTTTCTGGGGGAATGTGCTAGTCAAGCGAAACACTGCTTTAGAGTCACGCAGCCCTGACTCTAAAGTAAGGTCTGAGCTTTGTCACATACAACCATATCACCTCATTTGTATAAACGAGGGCCTTCCCCAGATAAGGTAAATCTGTTTGCACTGGTTATTTTTCTCACTGCTGTGACACTGTCTGGTGGGAACAACTTAAGGGAAAAAGGAGTTCCTCCTGATGGGAAAGGCCTGGTTGAAGGAACGGGTCAGCCCACGGCAACAGGAGCACAGAGCATTTGTTTATGGATCAGAATGCCAAGAACAAGACCAGAAGTGAGGCTAGGCTACAGGGCTTACGGCATGACTCTAATGACCTCTATCCATAAGCCAGGCCCTGTCTCCCACGGGTTCCACAGCCATCTCTGACAGCACCACCACAACACCGCTCAAGCTCAAACAGCCAACCAGTGTGAGGACCAGACTGATGTGAACAAACAAGCCAGGGACACAGAAGTAACATTCTGAATGATGTGTCATGATTGCAACCTATGATGTAGCTTGTTACCCCTCACCTCTTCTTTTTCTGGCAGTGATAAGATCCTTTTTGTGTTTAAGGTGACCATATTCTTAGGGCTCTTTTCCGGCTGCAGAAAACTTTGCAAAGGTCTATAGTTTGGGTCTCAAATGCCTCCCAGACACCTACATTTTAAAGGATTAATCCCAGCTTGGACTATAAGGAGATAGTGGATGCTTCAGCAGGTTGGGCCTAGGAGAAATTTTTAAGATTTTTTAGGATATCGTGGAAGGAATTGTGGAATCACAGCGCCTTCCTCTTTCTGTCTCTCACATGAGTCATGAGCTGAATGAGCCTGGTTTGCCAGTACTCTTGGCATTTAGGACTGCCTCCCTCCTTCAAGTCTCAAAGCAGTAGTGATCATCAGCAACGGATTGAAATCTCCCAGACTCCAAGCCAAAATAACTCTCTTCACAAGCGAATCGTTGAGCTTATTTTTTATAGCACAAAGGTATTTAAGAACACACAAAACAGAGTCCCTATCCTTAAGAGGTGCACAGTCTAATAAAGAGTTGTACCTTATCAGCAGAGCTTCCGACAAGAGGGTCACAAAGAGGAGTGCTGACCCGTCACCCTATGAAATTGTACCCCAGTCCTGGAGGCCAATCTACGCCTGACCTTGAGCAACGCTGTCCACTTAGTATGTCTTGCTGAGATAACTGCTTTCTCTACGTGCTGTGAGGTGAAAGCTGAAAGCATCACAACGGGGAGCAGGAAGGGCCAGACATCTACCCTTCCAGTACCATATCCTCTGAAGGGAGAAAGGTAAGGGCATCTTCCCTGGGTGATTACAGAAGCCCTGAGACCACTTCCAGCTCTTGAATTCCTAACACAACCACAAAAAAGACTGTGTCCTCAGTGTGCCAGCCCTTGAAAGCCAAGCAGTACAGAGCATGGAAATGAGCAAAGTCCTACATCACACAGACCAGAGAAACAAGTCAGCTCCTAAAAGTTACTGAGAACCTGAAATCTAACTTCCTCTTTTTATTTGACTTTACCATAAAAAAATATAGTTTTTATTTATGGTTTGTATGTGTATTATGTGTGAGCGAGTGAGCATGAAGAATCATTTGATCAGAGGTCAACATGAGGAGGTAGCTCTCTCCTTCTACCCTGTGGGTTCCAGGAATCAAGTACCTTCAGACTTGACGAGATAAGAGCACACACTTTGTGGTCTGCCTTAGAAAGCACTGATCCTGAATGTCACTGCAGATACTCTGAGGGTGAACAAAAGTTTTAAAAAAAAATGCTAGACTTTGTCTTTGGATGTCAACTACGATCATAAAAACATCAAATTTCCACTTAAGATTCTTGTTTCCATCCCTAAATGTAGCAAAAGCAAGAACGGGGAGTTCCTAATTACCTCAAGGATTTGGCAAGCCTCTAATGTTTTCCATGTAGGACTTCGGTGCATACCTTAAATCATCAAAAGCTTATAAATTGTGCAAAGACATGGGGCTGTGTTTTTCCTTCTTCCTCACACAGGCACAAGATCTTGAAAGAAGAAATGATGAATGGACAAAGTTATAAATATTCCAAGGCTAATGAGAATCAAAGATGAACTACAGAAGAGTATTTGGGAACAGATGCTGGTGTGGATGTAGTTCAGCTAACAGGACCTGACCTCTCTATAAATTAAATTCCAGAACTGTTTTAGCAGATTAAAAAAGAAAAACTAAGAAGCATTCATAAGTTACTTCATAAACTTAAATGTCAACAAATATTAAATTTTAAAAATCTGCTCTTTAAAAGCACAAGTAACTGACTGATAAATAAGATATACATTATATTTGTAGTCATTTTAATGACGTTTTGTCACTTCATTAGCAATGAGAGGAAAAGAAGCGTCATATTCTTTTTAGATAGATCTTCAATAAGATCTGTCATGCTTGAATTACCATTAGGAACTCCTCTCATCTGAGTAGGAGCTTAGAGTGGAGAATCCACTAGAACTGACAGAAAAGTTCATTATTATGTGAGTCAACACTATCGGTGCTCATACCAGTACATTAACAAGGTCACAGATTATAAACTGATGCTGCCTAGGGTGGTCAAATCTGGCATACATACATACATACACAAATAATCTCCAGTTAATTTGAATAATGAGTATATTAGCAGTAGATAATGTTTTTAGTATAAGTATATCCTAAAGCATATCACACTGGATAGTTATTTTCTAAGTAAAAAACTTATGTGTGCTTTGGTTTTGTTGTTGTTGTTTTGCTTTTTGTTGTTTGTTCGTGTGCCCTCTTGTACATGGCCTGGCAAGCTTAACACTGTCTGATGGTAGTGCTAAGCTGCTAGAACATTCTAACATTTCTGCTGAATCTTAGGAGAGCAGATCCCTGTCAGGGCCTGGAGTTGCCCCTAGACCAAAATCCAGCAATTCTTTGATGACAGATGGCAACAAATGTGACTAAGCAGACACCTCAATACAACATTCACAGTGTCCATGGAAACACACTCAAAACTGTCTGCCTACTTTCCTAAATTAATTTAGAATCATACAATCACGGAATTTTAGAATAGGAAACCTTCAGAGATTCTTTTTTTAAGAGAGAAATTATGTCATTTTCAAATGCAAAGAACTTTCCTATAACCACAGTCGGCCTGGATGCAAACGGCACGTTTAACTTCACAGGAGCCAGGCCTCTGTGGATCCAGGTTCTCTTTACTCTTCCCAGGGTTAGTAACTTAAAGGTCACTTTCATGAGTAAGCTGTAAATAGAAAAGACAGGGACTGTGAGCTTCTCCAGGGCATCAAATTCCTCCGCGTGGGCCGAGAACTGGGCACTCGGTGGGTGTTTAAGATCTGTTTGGTGAACAACCGAGAATAACCATGTTGTCTGGAGACACTGAGACCCAATATGGAAGGGGCCATCTGAGGGTAGACCTAAAGAGGGTAGAGCCATGGGTACAGTGATCAAAGCCCTGCCCTCAGTCCTTTCCCAAGCTGGGTCCTCCGTTTGAGACAGCCTAATAATGAAACTGAACTCTCATCTCTCTCTGCGCCTGCTTTCCGCAAAACGGATCTCACACTACATTCTGTTCAGACCCAGCTACTTCCTTTCTGTCTACCTATTTTATCTCCAGGGGCACGGGCCGGAAGACCACAGGCTTTTCTGGAAACAACAGAAACATCTATGTCCTTAGGACAATTATCTCCAGATACAAAAGGATATTGGAAGAAGCTGCACCCAGAAAGCAGAACAAGGAGCTCAAGGCCAGCCCTGGCTACATGGGAAATCAAGACCAGTTTAAGCTCCATGAGACCCTGTCACGAGGCAATAAAAATAAATGAATAAAGCTTTCCTTGGATGCCTGGAAAATAGTAACTCAATTCAATGCTCATGTG